>NW_017670583.1:290816-429949 GCF_001879085.1 Nicotiana attenuata | reverse complement strand
TATATATATATATATATATATATATATATATATATATATATAAAGCAACGAAAATAATAGGTAAACCATTAAAAGAAATATAGGGGTAGGGGTATATAAAAAAGGAGCAACAATTGGAAAAATAAGTACAGAATCACCAAGTAAGTCTCTTTCCAAAATAAGCAACGGAGCCAAGTTAATTTCACAATCCGAGAATCAAGTAAAGCAATAAAATCATCAAATTGCACGACATCATCCTTCGTGCTTTTACACTCATCCTCACCATATAATATAAATGAAACATGTTCACAGCATCACCCTTCATGCTTTTACTCTCATCCTCACATGATATGATGATGGCAAGCAAGTGAACGATATCACCCTTCGTGCTTTTACTCTATTCCTCGCATGATAATATAAATACAATGGCACAACATCACCCTTTGTGCTTTAGCTTCACTTTCATTCAAGCAATGATATTAATATGAAAATATGGCACATCAACACCCATTGTGCTTTTCATTCTTCCTCACCAATAAACAATAATAATCCAAATGATTGCAAGGTGGGAAGCAAATTTCTACTTCAACCATGGTGCTACAATAAGCAGATTCAACTTTTAATATGCCAACAACTTCAAAATAAGAAATAAACATGAAAGAGAACAATTAAAGGAATAACAATCTAACCAAGGCATGGAAGGAATAGTAAATGAGACAACATGATACAATAAGACAATTTCCACCCGTATGCTTTAACCCAATGACAACGCATATATACTCATCAACTTGCATATACGCCGTCCCCACACATAATTCACGTAGGAAGTAGACCAACAAGTTCAAATTCCCTTAAGTCAAAGTTCACCACGACAATTACCTCACTCCACAACCAAATAAAAATCAATCACTCCCTTGCCTTTCGAACAAGCCCCCAAACCAGCCGAACCTAGTCAATTATCAATCAAACAATCCAATATCAGCTTTAGAAACTACCCACGAATGAAAAAGGTTTAATTTTGATCATTTTTGAAAAAGTCAACTCCAATCTCGCTTGATCGAAAGTCGAGGTTCGGACCAAAACTCGATTACTCATTCACCACTGAGTCCAGATATGTGATTTGTTTCGAAATTCGACCTCAAATGTGATGACCACAAAGTCAACTTCGGTCACGCTTCTTATTTTACCCAGTTGTAGGTCGCATTTTACGAACACTTGTTCGCAAATGCGAGAAAAATCTCACAAATATGATATGCCCCTCCATTGCAAATGCGGGTAAAAGCTTCACATTAGCGAAGCCGTCAATAGCTACCAGAGTTACCAAAAGCGGCTAAATGTTTTCAAATGCGGACTAGCCCAGTCCGCAAATGTGAAGTTTCCTTCAAAAATGTGATGCCAGATCCTAGTTCCCATTTCGCAAATGAGATCCAGTGAGCGAAAAAGCGAGCACGCAAATACGAGCCAGACCTCGCAAGCGTGAGATCTGCAGGCTTTCACCAGCAAAGGTTTGCACCAACTATCCGAAAACCATCCAAACTCATCTAATACTCACTCGAAACTCATCCGAGCTCCCTGTCTCCAAATAGAACATGCACACAAGTGTAGTAACATCTGAAAAACTTGCTCGCTACCTCAAATCATCAAAATAACATCAAATAACAAGAATCGATTGTTAAAACTCAAGATTTCAACTTGAAAACTAAATTTTCATAATTTTCAAATAATGCCTCAAAATGCGTTGGGGTTACCGCGGACCTCAACCAAACATGAATACAAGTCAAAAAATATCATACAAATCTACCGAAATCATCAAAATACCAATCCGAGGTTAGTTACCTAGAATGTTGACCGTGGTGAACTCTAGCCTTTTTTAAGTCAAAAATCTCATTTTCTTCAAAATTTTATGTAAGAGCTTTCCAGAAAACAACACGAACCATGCACACCAACATCAAATAAAGATATGGAAAGTCTCGGAACACTGAAATAAATTTTAGTACTCAAAATGACCTATCGGGTCGTCACAAGTCCACATACACTTAGCACACCCCGTGTGCCTGGCATAGGTGACCCTCACAATCATACACACTCAGCATTATATAGGTGCATGGCATAAATTCCTCTCATTAAGCACAATTCCATGTGCCTGTGCTCTCAGGGCCCAATGTAACATGAGTGATCATCTTTCTCCGGAGGGACGTATCCATATCTAAGTGCCAATAATAATATAGCTCTAAGGCTCAGATATCACTCATCAATCCACTCATATGTCTCAATGTGCCAAAATATCTCACGGTACCATAATCATGTCAATCTGTGCGGAATGTACTCATGAGAGTAATGTGTGACAACGGCTAAATCAAGTAGCTTGGCATATCGAGAATGAGTCATCATGTCAAAATAAGTAATCATAAACTTAGACATGATTTCTATCCTGCATAAGAAAGCCCACGTAAATAAAACATGTATCAAGAAGAATACATAATCAAACAAGGCATGAAGAAGCTTAAATCTACCCCAAATATGGTATAATCCTTGGTCCATATATATACGCTTTTCACTATGCATATACACTACCCTAACTCAAATAACACATAGCAATTAAGTCCGTTTTAGGTGAATTATGTCTTACCAAGGGTAGCTAAGAGACTTTTTTCTTTCCGGGACCACTTTAGCCTTCCACAATTTATTTTTCTCTATCCAGAACCTCCAAAAGCTCCAAATCCTCAATATTGAGGTTTAAATCACCTAAAGAATTGTCTTTTCTCGATCTCCAAAACTCAAAAATGGTAAAAGTAACCTTAAACTCAATGTAAAGCAATCTGCAGGCATTCTCGCAGGTGCAACCACTTATGCACAGGCGCAACCTCACAAGTGCGCATAATTGCACCGCAGATGCAAACTGCCAATCCTAGCCCCTCTTTCACAGGTGACCACCTATGCCCACAGGTGTGGAATCCGCATTTGCGACTTCAGCTTCACATGTGCGACAACACCAGACACTAGAAATTTCTACTTAGATAAAAAATTATCCAAAACCACCCCCAAACTCACCTGATCCCGTCAAGATCCCGTCCAATTATCCTAACAAGTTCATATACCCTATTCAATCTTGTCCAAAGGCTCGGAACATGAATAGAAACATCAAATCTAAGAATCAAAATCCAAATAACATATAGAAACTCTCTTACGTTCACAAGCCTTTATACTTCAAATCAAGCATCTGAATTATACTTAAACACCTCAGATTGAAACCAACTTTGCTCACAAGTTCAATTCAACTATGTGGATCTGTCGAAGGGCTCGAAATGGCAATCAGGTTCATTTATATCAAAGACCACTCTTTGTCAAACTCATAAAATTTTAAGTTCTTTGAAATGTCAACTTACGACAAATTTGGTCAAAACCTTCTAAAAACATCCAAAAAAAAAATCCAAACAAAGGTATAAGTCCAAAACTATCATACGAACCTATCGGAACCATCAAAGCATGATCCCGAGTCTGTTTACCCAAAAGTCAAACCTTGGTCAACTTTTTCAACTCTAAGCTTTAAGTTAGGATCTAAGTGTTCCAACTCACTCCTGAACCCCATGGAGACCAAATCATCCATACTTTTAAATCATAAAACATCAAAGCAACCTATAGAAAACATGAAATAGGGTATTGCAGGTTCTAGAACTTAAAACAATCGGTTGGATTGTCACATTCTCTATCTCTTAAACAAATGTTCATCCTCGAATGTGTTTAGAAATATACTTGAACTACTGAAAAGGTATGAATATATGCTCCCTATATCTGACTTGGTCTCCCAAGTAGCCTCATCACTTGGTTGTCCTTTCCAAAGCACATTCATTGAAGCAATCTCCTTTGACCCCAACGTCGAACCTTTCTATTACAAATAGCTCCCAGCTCTTCTTCATAGGCCAAGATCTCATCCAAATGAACTGTGCTGAAGTTTAAAAAATGTGACTTTTCTTCATTATACCTCCGGAGCATAGAAACATGAAATATCGGATGAACCTCCAAAAGTTTAGGAGGCAATGGAAGCCTATAAGAAACTCACCAATTTCCTCCGACACCTTAAATGGGCCAATGAACCTCATACTTAACTTTCCATTCTTCCCAAACCTCAACACACCTTTCATGGGTGAAATCTTCAAAATTACATTCTTACCCTCCATAAATGCCACATCACGAACCTTCTTGTTGCACAACTCTTCTGCATACTTTGAGATATCCAAATCCTTTTTTTGATTAAATCTAAAGCATTAGATACCAAGTATGTACCCAACAATCTAGCCTTACCAGTATCAAACCGACCAACAGGAGAATGACACAGCCTACCATATAAAGCCTCATACAGAGCCATCTGAATGCTGGACTGATAAATGTCATAAGCAAACTTTGCCAAAGGTAAGAATTGATCCTAATAACCTACAAAGTCAATCACACAAGCTCGCAATATATCCTCAAGAATATGAATAGTCTGCTCAGACTGGCCATCTATCTGTGGGTGAAAAGTTGTTCTAAGCTCCACCTGTATACCCTATTCCCGCTGATCAACTCTCAAAAAGTGAGATGTAAATTGAGTGCTCCGGTCTAAAATGATAGAAACATGCACACCATGCAAACAAACTATCTCCTTGATGTATATCTAAGCTAAATTCTCTGAAGTATAAGTAGTCAACACCGGTATAAAGTGCACGGACTTAGCCAACTTGTCCATCATAACCTAAATAGCATCAAAACTTCCTCAAGGTACGAGGTAAACATACCTAAATTACCCAAAGACGTGCCCAAATTTTGACAGCAGACCTCCTAGACAATACACCCCAAATCAACAGCCGCCCCGAAACCCTCTCGAAAAAATTGCTCTCCGTACAAGACGACTGCTAGATACAGTACGCAGTTTCTTGTTCATGGCCAGTGATCCTTCGTCAGGTGGTGGAAAGCCATTGGACAACCACCAAGAAATGCCCAGTCATATACATCAACAAATCGAGCAAATTCTTGCTACAAACATCACCATAGTAGCTTCATATTTGAAGATTGGAGATAAGGATATTGCAGTGCCAAATTGTAGAGACATTCCAACAACAACTCCATTTGATTGAATGCTGAATCGACCAACTCCAAATACTAGAGATGCTTGTCTAGTCCAACATCAATCTGCCAATAACATTTTAGAGGCTCAAACTATAGCAACTGAGAGTAATGACCAAACTAACTGTCCAAACTCACACCAGTTGAACGAGAATGGAGTTCAAGATGTCGAAATTGAACAAGGTCAATCCCAATCGATAGGCACTGAAACAGGGATTGTTAATGAAATACCAAAAGGCTAATTGGTTGGTAATCATGTAGGGATTGGTACTGAATTGCTCAAAGGAAATCTCGATGGGCAGAACACAACAACAATACAAAAAAGTAATTCTGTAGACTGGCAAGTACCAGCTATTCGATGAAATGCCACAGTCAATTCTATCAATGATTTGAATGACAAAATTGATGTACATGATTCCCAAAATGATGTTCAAGGTAGTCGTCAAGGAAATTCATACAAAACCCCCACAAAAGATGGTGATCTTTTTGAGCCTAACTCACAAGTAGTCCTGTTATCAAGGCATACTAACATGCATGATAAGGCCAGTACATCCCAACTTCAGAGGCAACAGATTGCTGAGAATAACAGTCTGAGCACCAATAAACAAGTACAACACCAGCAACTCCCAACAGACCCAAGTTTCCCAGTAACAAATACAGTGGCGGTCGACCAAAATGCTACTACTAGCACACAAGTGCAAATGATACCTGTAATGAAGGACCATCTCATTAAAAATACCCCACGTACTATCCCAGTTACTAAAACACATATTTTCAACCATTTTCCAAAGATATCATCCAACTTTGACAAGCACACTCCACAAAACCATAACCCAGTCATAACCAATACGCTAGTTATTCCCAACAATAACCCAGCAACTACATATACCAGCTTCCAAAACAAAAAAACCAACTAGCACACCTGCACCACCACCACCTACTATTACACACTCATTAGCTACAAAATTAAGAGCCAAACTACTTGGTGAAACAACACCAATTAGTTTCACTGCACCAAAGATCACTACCAAACTAGGACAACCATCAGTCATTTTCACTAGGAAGGACTAAGTGATCACTTTGGCTAGTAGATGTCAACTCACTATCATAGGCAAGTTCCTTCACACCATGCCAAGGATGGAACATATCAGGAGAAGCTTTAATCCACAAAAAGAACTGAAAGGAGGAGTCAAGATTGCTCATTTAAATGCTAGAACTGTCTACATTAATCTTGACAATGAGTATGATCACACTACTATATGGACAAAGCAATTCATGTTTACACAGAGTCAGAGAATGCAGCTGCAAGCATGGACTCCTACTTTTAAAGCCAATGAATATTCGCCTATTGTTCCTACGTAGGTGATAGTACCAGAACTACCGTGGCACCTATACTATATGGAGGTTCTCACTGTTTTACTGTCACCAGTTGGTAAGGTTGTGCATCTGGATGTTGCATCAATGCAGAAGACTAGGGGTAGTGTAGCGAAGGTAAGGGTGCAAATTGATGTGGCAAAACAAAGATCCCATCATGTTTGGTTTGGATTTGATGAAGAACAAGATGAGAATGAGGATGGTCAATGGCTTAAGTAGAGTATGAGGATTTTCCAGCTTACTGCCTGCACTGCAAATACCTCGGACATTCAAGTAACTTCTGTCCAATCAAAATAAGAGAGGAAGAGGGAAAGAAAAAGGATGTGGCTGAAGCATCAGATCACACTGGCAATCAGAACTTCCTCAACAATGCTGGGAGCACAGACATGCAACAAACACAACTAGCATTCTTCAGTCCAACTTGTTGTAGCATCTTTCCTCGTCATCTTGAAGATCGACTCACATATCACCGTTGATTGCGCTATAAAGCGGCTGATGTAATTGAGGCATCCTAGAAAACTCATCACATCCTTCTTGTTCTTTGGCGGTGTCAAGTCATGAATAACTTTTATTTTTGACTGCTCTAGCTCAATACCCCAGCGACTGACAATGAAAACTAGCAACTTCCCAGCAGGGACTTCGAATGCACATTTTGCGGGGTTCAACTTCACATTGTATTTTCGAAGTCGATCGAAAAACATCTACAGGTATGATATGTGGTCTGAACTCATTTTGGATTTGATGATAACATAATCCACATACACCTCTATCTCCTTGTGTATCATGTCGTGGAAGATATCCATCATGGACCTCATGTAGGTGGCTTCAACATTCTTCAAACCTAACATTATCATTTTGTAACAATATATCCCCTACGGTGTGATAAAGATTGTCTTTTTGGCATCCTCTTTGTCCATCCAAATCCGGTGATATCCTGCGAAGCAGTCCACAAAGGATTGGAGTTGATGCTTGTCGTAGTTGTCGATAACTTTGTGTATGTTGGGCAGCGGGAAATCATCCGTAGGACTTGCTCTATTTAGATCTCGGTAATCGACACATACTCTAACTTTCTCATCTTTCTTCAAAACCGGCACAATGTTGGCTAACCAAGTTGGGTATTCGACCACTCGAAAAACCTTGGCTTTGATTTGCTTGGTACCTCTTCCTTTATCTTCAGACTCAAATCTGGCTTGAGCTTTCTGAGCTTCTGCTTTATCGGTGGGCACATGAGATTGGTAGGTAGCTTGTGAGTTACTATGGATGTGCTTAACCTAGTCATGTCATCGTAGGACCATGCAAGAATATCCTCATATTCCTTTAGAAACCTAACATATCTTCCTTCTCTAATGGTGATAGATGAGTGCTTATGCGAGTTTCTTTGACTGTTTCAGAATCAGCTAAGTTAACGGCCCTCCAAGTTAGACTTTGGTTTGTTTTCAAAATTCTCTACTTCTTTGACAATTTCCTCAGGTATTATATCATCTTCTAGATCTTCGGAATCACTGTCCTTATGTTGCTTTGCCTCATTACATGTCACAGTCGTAGGTTCATCAGGATATGTAATAATTACGCTGAAAAAATATAAAAGATAATAATAAATATGAAATGCAATAATGCATTAATAAGGCTTAAAATCTCCAAGTACGACTCGATGGCTCGAGTGATTATTTCAAAACAAAATACTAAAAATTTCTTACATGCTCAAAACAATTTAAAAACAAGGCATGCTAATTTTCCAGGCTACCCAGGTACTCGGTGAGCCCGGGATGGTGCAGTGGTCCAGTTAATGAGAACAACACCTTCTGCCACTGTTTGAATGGTAAGGTCTTCCTCCTCCTCCCCCAAATTTGCACTGTCGCGCCCCCTTTTTCCCTCCGCGGAGAGGAGTCCGGGTTTCGACATTCATGGAGGTGTAATGACTCATTTCCTTTTAGGAATTAGGTATTGCATTTTTGAAGAGTCGCCACCTAACGATTTTTAAGGTGCGTTAGGGCACCTACAGGGTTTATCTACAACTACGTTTGATAACCAGAGATAGGGAAAGGTCTTGAAATTATCCTAAGGAAGGTGTTAGGCACCCCTCAGGATCTACTAGTGCGGTTCTCGGCCAGACAGTTTTTGTGAATTTGTGCAATTAACAAGTAGATAAGTAAGGCTCACATAGCAAGGGATTTAGGTTAAAATACACAAGCGTTTGAAAAACGATTAATAAAAGCAAGGTTTTGAAAAGAGTTATAATCTAAGCATGCTTATGAATGTAAAGGGGTCCTAGGTTTGTTTGTAATATGGATCACATCAATGCAATACCCGGTATGACACTCCTCAAAAGAGGGGATACACGTGGTATTAGCGCACCGGTCATCATATCCATATCTACCCTTTCCCGCTCCGTGAAGGTAATTAAAGCGAGGGTTGGTCTCGGTTCTTATTGCATGGTGTTACCCGTCCCTTCCTATCAGTCCCGGAGGAATTTAGGACTCCTATTCCTTTAAGATGGAGGTTCTAGGCAGACCCTCAGGTTCAAAGGCAAAAATACTAAAGCGACATACAAAACATATAAGACTGCATTTAGAAGGGGAAACATATAAGCAAGTAGAAGGCTCATGTATACCTCCACAGATAATGCACATAGACAGCATGACTTATACGCAGTTAAGGTCTGAATTTAAAATCTTAAAGCAAGGTGTTTGAGCGATAACATCAGAACCAGATTCATCACATGACTCAGAAAAGAAGTCCGAATCAGGTTTTGCCTACTGATTTTAACAGTTGATAATTAAACAAAAGTAGATCCAGTTTTATTAGAGTTTTTACCTAAGGCTTGCCTAGGCGCAAAGCGAGATGCTGCAGTTGTTCCAAGTCATTAAGACAATTTGGAGATTATTTTTATTTACCCTAAACATGCTGTTCTAGTTGCAGAGAAGGTTACCAATTTTATTCAGAAGCATCACAATGTGAAAATTATCACTTTACTACCTTTTCATGAATCAGTAATCAACTAGGCGTTTTAAACAAAATGCAAATAGAATCGTAGGACATGATATCTAATATGCACATGCAAATGGCAGAGTCCCTAAGGCATGATTTCTAAGTGTACATAATAGTTGCAGGATTTCTGAAATAATAGCTTTTTATACCAATGTTGTTATTGCCCTAGGAGCAGGATTTCTAAGTGATAGACATAAAGCATGGACTAATGAATTAAGTGCTGAAACAAGAAACAAAGGTCCTAAGAGCATGATTTCTAATGCATAATGAATCCTAAACATGGTTTCTATTGCACAATTAGGAATATAAGCCTAATAACATGCTTTCTACCCTTTAACAACTATAGCATGCATATTTTCCATCCCTTTTCACTAGCGGCCCCAATACTTGTTTACAAATTATTACAGACCATGCGATAGAAATACATAAGAACTGAAAAATAAGAAGTTACAACTATAGGAAGCCCGATTCTGACTTCCTCTCTGAGTAATGTAATAAACCACCTCAAATGCCAATATTGTTCCATAGCTTTCCCTCATACCTAGGTGTGTCAGAGTTCCCTAAGGACCTCAAGGGATCCTGGGAGTGCTCGCACCCAGATTGCATAACCAAGAGTAGGTGCAGTGTGGAAGCTCCAGCCCTTATGTGTCCAGGTTCAGAGGGAGCTCAAGGGTCCCAAAGCAAGGCTCACACAAGAGGGGCAGAACCTAATGATCTAAGAGTGCATGTGAGAGTGCTTGAAATAGTTTTAAAAATAGCATGTTTGAAATAAGTTTGTAGATCAGCAGAAGAGTTTTGAAAGGGAGCAAGGGAGAGGAGCAACAAAATCACAGAACAAGTTCAGGGAGGAGTACATGCTTCAGCAGTTACAAACAGGGGAGTAGGGGTTGGGGACATAGAGGACCCAAAACAGAAACACATCATTAGTCATGAATCAAGTACATTAGAAGACATGCTAGTTAAGGGACATAAGCAGGAACAAGTAAACATACTAATTACATTTGAAAAAGAGGGCAGAATTTTAAGCATGCTGAGTAAAGCAGTAAACAAAAAGTGCAACAACATGAGCCATTAAGTCTGTGCAGAAATAGACAGTGATTGACAACAAGGGAACACATAGGTTTGAGTTTCATAATTTAAAGTAGGGACATATCAGTTGAAGAAGCAAAGTGCAGGAAAAGAAAAGTAAAGCAATCAGAATTCCACAGTCTAGCCTTGGCTTTCAGCCGACTAGACAAGGCGGTAGCACAAGTAGTAGAGAAAGAAAGAGAGTTTGAATGTGTAAGTGTGTGTTTTGAACCCAGTTGTTCGTGTGTTTAGAGATGAGAGTATAGGGTATTTATAGCTTTGAAAACGAGTAGAAAATAAGGTAACAAGTAAAGCTTTAACACAAATATGGAAATAATCACAATCAGAATCCCATTAATACAAGTACTTCCCTTTAATCAAGGAATTACTACTTAACGGATACTAACAGGGATAATTAAGGAAAGAAAATCAATTTGAGGAAGATTGATTTCTGACCATATAGGGATAGTAAAAATATAGAGTATACAATTGAGTCTAAGTACATATTTAATTTGGGGAAAGGATTCAGCGGGGGTGAAACATCACAACAAATAAAGGAATGGGAATCAATCAACTTAATCAAACGAGTAAAATTAGGGGTTTATAAGAAAACCTCTGCAATCAATCGTAACTTGAGGAAATCAAGATCAATCAAGAAGGAATCATGATTCTGCAATTCAACATATAAATAGAAAAGAATGAACAGGCGTATTAGACATGCAGGGTCAAACATATTAACAAAAAGGAGCAAACTAGACGAACATAAACGTACAAAAGTGACATGAATAGGCTAAGGACTACTCAAAGCATGGTAATCAACAAGGTCAAACAGTCATGG
The DNA here is from genome assembly GCF_001879085.1 of Nicotiana attenuata. Taxonomy (NCBI): domain Eukaryota; kingdom Viridiplantae; phylum Streptophyta; class Magnoliopsida; order Solanales; family Solanaceae; genus Nicotiana; species Nicotiana attenuata. Next base: position 418,602 of record NW_017670583.1, on the reverse strand, counting down.
TTCACACATAGAACCAAAATGAAGAAACCAGTCTAACATATAGCAACAGGTAAAAGAGATTAGACCAACACACGGAAATAAGTAAAGGAAGTCTTTAAATACTCACAGTAACAAGTGAGAAAAGTTTTAGGAAATTAGGGTTTTAACAAAACCGGTAAGAACTCAGACTCAGTCAAGACAAATAAAGGAAAGGGTTTAACCATGAAGAACTCAATCGAAGCAGGCATGCATACAAAAAGACGGTTTCAGAACCCCGAATAAAACCAAAGATATTTGGGGTTTTAACACGACGGACCAGGTAGAAGAAAAACATAAACAAATCGTTTAAACATAGTAAAATTATTAAACAACACTGAAAAATCGGAGAAGAGATCTTTTAAAAGAGGTTAAGAAAACCCTAATCGTTGAAGACGAAGAGTCGCTTTGAAAAAAATTGGAAAACCTTTAAGGAAAACACTTAAGAGGTTCATAACATATACAGATCTAAGACAGATCTGAAAGAAAATCGGAAAGCCTTTAAAGTTAGGGTTTCGGAGAACCCAGAAAAAATGAGAAAGACTTCGAAAAGTTACCGATCTAGCCGGAAAAGTCATGGATGGCCGGGAAAAGACCATAGCCAGAAGTTGAGCAAAGACTGGACTAGATCTCTTTGAGATCTTTCCATGAAATCACGAAAACAGGCAACCAGGAGACATAGGAGATCGATACACGTCTCAAACAGTCATGTGAGTCCATGGATTGAGTGAGAATCGAAGGGGATTAGGGTTAGTTTGGGTGGCGGCGGTTAGGGTTTGAGTGAGGTTGTAGAGGGAATTGGAGAGGAAGGGGATTCAAGGGCGGCGGGTTGGTGGAAATGAACTAGGTTACGGGGGTCGTTTGGGTTTATTTTAGGCAGGTGGAATGGTGGCCGTTGATCTGAATGATCAACGGCCCAGATTAAATGGGGTAGGTGGGGATCCGGGTTTGGGTAGGGTTTAAAAGGGTTAGGGTCGGTTTTAATTAGAATTTGGGCCGGTGAATTGGGGGTTTGATTTGGGCTAGATTTGAAATACAAAAGGGGCTGTTATTTAAATAGCCGGTTTTCCCTTTTTAATTTATAAGAAATAGTAAATGGGTTCTGAAAAATAAATTGAAAGTACTAAAGTGATTTATAACATATAGTTAACCATTTAAAAATACAGGATCTAATTTTATGCGTCTAAAACATAATTAAACTTTAAAATGGCTAATATTTCAATTATGTGCAATTTAGCTTTAAAAATACTGAATAAAATTATAAAAACTTTGTAAAAATTACTTTAGCCATATTTGGCATAAAGAAATACAATAGATGAATTATCAAAAATAATAATTTTGGGAATAATTATTGGGATTTTATGGATTAAAAAAGGGGAAATAAATCAATTAAAAATATGGAAAAATAATAAAACCCTTGGACATGCTTATATATGCATACATATGCTAGTTTGAAGGTTTTTTGCATATAAAATTTATATAGGAAAAAATTGGGTATCAACAGCTGCCCCTCTTTACCGGGGAAGAATGAAAGAGTTTCTGGGTAACGAAATGATGGCCAATTTTGACCGAGCGAAACTGTTTGACGAAGATTTAGGCCGCACCCTGGCTTCTGAGCTGCCTACATATCCCTGGTTTTACAAGAATCATGCTGTATGTAGTTCAGGATTCGCCGGCGGAGTATGCCGATGGATACTTTTCAAGTACGGATGCAATATCTAGAGCCGAGTGAGTGGTGGGTTTACGGGAATGGTTAAGTTTGATATGGCTGCGGGCACTGGAGTGGAATTGCTCCTGCCGGGATGGCCGTTGCTCGCTCGTTTACCTGCAAATAAGCAATACAAGCATATATTGTGCGCAAATTTAAACATGATGCAAATCTCCGTTGAACCATGAATGCTGTCTTCGGGCGGTTAGGAATGGCGTCCTCAGACCATGATGTCCTGGGCCATGAAGCGTATGATAAAGGATTCGCAGGCCGTGAAATGATGTTCTCTGGCTATGAGGATGGTGCCTCCGAACCATGACGCCTTTGAATAATGATATGCAAAAGTTTGAAGGAGATCCTCAGGCCATGACATGGTGTTCTCGGGCTATGAAGATGGTGCCTCCGAACGATGACGCCTTTGGATGAGTTGGTGATATTTCAGCCCATGAAGGATGCAGTAGCATGTGGCGATCTTTCAGCCGTGCAATGTAGTATGAGGTGATCTTTTAGCCATGCAGATGCAGTATGTGGCGATCTTACAGCCATGCAGATGCAGATGGAGATATCGTTTAGTCTCGGAAGGCAGAATGGTAGCCTTATGCAGATTGGAAGGCAGAATAGTATCCTTATGCAATGCAAATGCAGTTGGAGGTAGAGCTTAACCTCGGAAGGCAGAATGGTAGCCTTATGCAGGAAATAAAATAGCAAATGACAGTAGAGTTTTCTTAGCTGATAGCAGATTGCGGCGTTGTGACTACTGGGAGCATTGTGACATACAGAGCATTACGGGTGCGTGCTGATAGCAAATGTTGGCAAGTGCAACGGTTCTGAGAATCGTATTCTTGAACAATGCTTGTTCCATGGTCATACAGTATGTTTACCGTTTGTATTATTGGGGTAGCGTTGCTAAACGAAGCAGTTTCATGCATGATTTTGTAAGAGTATGACATAAATGTATAATAATAAAAAAATAGTTTTTAGATAAACCGACGACTGTGACGCAGTTCGGGACATTGCAACCTCTCTTGCTACGGAATTTTGAGGGTCCTCCTCAAAATTCTGCCCCAGTTTGATGGGTTGACACTTCTGACTGTTGCTCGTGCGGCGATCGGCTGAAATTACTTCGGAATTTTGAGGGTCCTCCTCAAAATTCTGCCCCAGTTTCCAATTTCAGGGGAAAATAAAATTTTTATTGAATTGTGACCGAACCCATAGGGCTGCCTACGTATCCCCTCTTAAACGGGAATCATGTCAGGCGTAGTTCAATTTACATCATATGAGGAAAGCATAAAGATTACACATAGTAACGCTTGACTGCATCTGAATTAATCGGCTTTGGCCAGACTTCTCTGTCCATTTCTACAAGTATGAGGGCTCCTCCTGTCAGAACCCGATGAACCATGTATGGACCCTGCCAGTTGGGAGAGAACTTCCCTTTGGCTTCATCTTGATGCGGAAAAATTTTCTTTAACACCAGCTGCCCCGGTGTGAACTGTCTTGGCTTAACTCTTTTGTTGAAGGCTCTGGACATTCTGTTCTGGTAGAGTTGACCATGGCAGACTGCATTCATTCTCTTTCCGTCTATAAGGGCTAGTTGCTCATAACGACTTTTTACCCACTCTGCGTCATCGAGCTCAGCTTCTTGTATGATCCTTAGGGAAGGAATTTCTACCTCAGCGGGAATGACAACCTCTGTACCGTACACCAGCATATAGGGGGTTGCCCCGGTTGATATGCAGATTGTGGTGCGATATCCCAATAGAGCAAATGATAACTTCTCGTGCCACTGTTTATGCTTTTCTATCATTTTCCTCAATATCTTCTTGATATTCTTGTTGGCGCCTTCTACGGCTCCATTCATTTGAGGCCTGTAGGCTTTGGAATTCTTTTGTCTGATCTTGAAAGTTTCACACATATCTTTCATCAAGTCGCTGTTGTGGTTGGAGCCATTATCAGTAATGATTGACTCTAGAATTCCGAATCGACAAACAATGCGGTCGCGGACAAAGTCTGCCACGACTTTCTTAGTCACTGCTTTGTAAGATGCTGCTTTGACCCATTTGGTGAAATAGTCGATGGCTACTAGGATGAACCTGTGTCCGTTGGAAGCGGCAGGCTCGATTGGTCCAATAACGTCCATTCCCCAGGTGGCGAATGGCCACGGTGAGCTTGTTGCGTTAAGCTCGTTTGGAGGTACCTTTATCATGTCTGCATGTATCTGACAGCGATGGTATTTTCGGACATATGTAGTCCGTTTCCATAGTCATCCAAAAGTAACCCGCCCGGAGCATCTTCTTTGCTAAGACAAAACCGTTCATATGTGGACCGTAGGTCCCAGCATGAATATCCTCTAGTAGCTTGGATGCTTCCTTTGCGTCGACACATCTTAATAATCCTAAATCGGGAGTCCTCCTATACAGGATTTCTCCGCTGTGAAAGAAGTTGGAAAATCTCCGTAATGTGCGTTTCTGAGTAGGATTTGCAAGCTCATGGTACTCTCCTTTTGCCAAATATTCCTTGACATCATGAAACTAAGGCTTTCCGTCTGCTTCTTCTTCGACATGGGCACACTAAGCCGGCCGATTATGGATTTTTACCGGAATGGGATCAATGAAATTCTTGTCCGGATGTTGTATCATAGATGATAGGGTAGCCAATGCATCGGCGAACTCATTCAAGATTCTAGGAACATGTTGGAATTCCGTCTTTGTGAACCTCTTTCTCAACTCTTGTACGTGGTGCAAATACGGGAGTATCTTGGAATTCTTGGTTGTCCATTCTCCTCGTACCTGATGTATGAGTAAGTTTGAATCTCCAATCACTAGCAGCTCTTGAACGTTCATGTCAATGGCCATTTTGAGTCCTAAGATGCAGGCTTCATACTTGGCCATATTGTTGGTGCAGGGGAACCTGAGTTTGGCAGACACCGGATAATGCTGACCGGTTTCTGATATTAGGACTGCTCCTATGCCAACTCCTTTGAAGTTTGCTGCTCCATCGAAGAAAATTCTCCAACCGCCATAGTATTACGCAATATCTTCTCCTATGAATGATACCTCTTCATCAGGAAAATACGTTTTCAGGGGTTCGCATCCTCCATCCACGGGGTTTTCAGCAAGGTGGTCTGCCAGTGCATGTCCCTTGACCGCTTTTTGAGTTATGTAAACAATGTCGAACTCACTCAACAGGATTTGCCACTTGGCTAACTTGCCAGTGGGCATGGGCTTCTGAAAGATGTACTTCAAAGGATCCATTATCGATATGAGATATGTAGTATAGGCACAGAAGTAATGTCTCAGTTTCTGAGCTACCCAAGTCAAAGCACAACAGGTGCATTCCAATAGAGAATACCGGGCCTCGTACGGGGTGAACTTCTTACTGAGATAATAAATGGCTTGTTCCTTCCTCCCCGTTTCATCATGCTGCCCCAGAACGCAGCCAAAAGCTCCATCCAACACTGCAAGGTAGAGTAATAAGGGTCTACCGGGCTCGGGCGGGACTAAGACTGGTGGTGTTGATAGGTACTCCTTGATTTTGTCGAAGGCCTTCTGGCAGTCATCGGTCTATTTGGTAGCGGCATCCTTTTTTAACATTTTAAAGATTGGCTCACAGATAACTGTAGATTGTGCTATGAATCGGCTGATGTAGTTAAGTCTTTTCAAGAAACTCATCACATCTTTCTTGTTCCTTGGCGGTGGTAGTTCTTGAATGGCTTTGACTTTCGATGGATCCAGTTCTATTCCTCGGCGGCTCACAATAAACCCAAGCAACTTCCCAGCAGGAACCCCAAATGCACACTTTGCAGGGTTTAGCTTCAGGTTGTACCTCCGCAATCTATTGAAGAACATCCTCAAATCTTCCATGTGGTCAATGGCTTTCTAGGATTTGATAATAACATCGTCCACATATACCTCTATCTCCTTGTGCATCATGTCATGAAAGATGGTAGTCATGGCCCTCATGTAGGTGGCCCCTATATTCTTCAGGCCGAATGACATCATCTTGTAACAATACACTCCCCACGGCGTAATGAAAGCCGTTTTCTCAGCATCTTCCTCATCCATCCAGATCTGATGGTAACCAGCGAAGCAATCTATGAATGACTGTAGCTCATGCTTGGCGCAATTGTCAATCAGGATGTGTATATTTGGCAAAGGGAAGTCGTCTTTCGGACTGGCCTAGTTGAGATCCCGGTAGTCGACACAGACTCTGACCTTCCCATCCTTCTTTGGTACTGTCACAATGTTGGCTAACCATGTCGGGTATTCCACTACCCTGAGAACCTTAGCTTTGATCTGCTTGTTGACTTCTTCCTTGATTTTCAAACTCATATCAGGCTTGAACTTTCTGAGCTTTTGCTTTACCGGTGGAGACATTGGATCGGTTGGCAGTTTGTGAGCCACAATAGACGTACTCAGACCAGTCATGTCATCATACGACCAGGCGAATATGTCTTCATACTCCTTTAGAAATTCTGTGTATTCTTTCTTCTTCGATTGCGATAGGTGAATGCTGATTTTGTTTCCTTAACGTTCTCTGCATCTCCTAGGTTGACAATTTCGGTCTCGTCTAGGTTGGACTTAGGTCTATTTTCAAAGTTCTCAACTTCTTTCACAATCTCGTCAGGTATGTCATCTTCCTCTGAATCAATGTCCGTTTGTTGCGCTGTCTCATTGCATGTCACAATCATTGGTTCATCAAGATAGGTAATAGTAATGCTGTATTGGTAAAGTAAGGAGAGATAGCAATAAATATTAAATCATAGGAAACATCAAACATGCTTTTGATAAATTGAATAACTGTTTTGAACATCGAAGAACTTATTGCGGGAATTGAAAATGCGAAAAGAAAATCATTTAATAAATAAAAATAGTGAATGATGCTTGTTTTAGCCTTGCTACCCCGACGCTCGTCGGGCTCCGGTTGTTCTGATGGTCCAATTCTTGAGATATGCCCCTCTGCTCATAGCCTGTATGGAAGGACCTTCCTCCCACTCCTCCCCGAGAATGACACAACAGTCCATATTAGTTGGGTTCTCCTTCCTGATGTTGTTCAAATCTTCCATCTTGACTTTGTTCTCTCTTTTAATAGGACTAAGAGGAGGAGTGGGTGAAGGGTCCCTGGATCTCGTGGAATAAGATGATGATGGCAGAGTGCATGAACTAACCTTTGGGGAGGGGAATAATATAAACAAAAATAAAAGGTAACCAAGTCAGTGAGGATCATAAAAAGTATAGCAATATTTAAATACATAGTGCAGGAATGTACAGCGTGTCCTAATTTGGGAACCTCGTTGTGCCCGAGGTAGGCCTAGAGACAAATTGATTTGGAGAACTTAGAATGCTAAATGCCTCATTTTATTGATAAAAATAAGACGAATCTCAAATCGACACTAAATAAACAGGAAATAAAAGTCACTAATGGCCATTGGCCTTATTACATTTATAAAGCGAAAAAGATAAACTCCTATCTACTTGGTCCCAGAAAGACCTTCCCAGATTTGACATCCTTGGCTCTATCGAACATCTTCCCCAACTCGCGAAGTCCCAGCAACAGGTACGCTCTTGCTAGATGTCCACCTTCGGTCCCTTCAGCCTCTTGACAATCTCCAACTCTTTTGAGAAACTTTCTTTCTGGTTCTACTATGCCTCGCTCCAAGTATCCTAGCCTTTTGTTAGCGTTGATAGCCATGTCTTTCCATTCCTCAATCAGCTTCTGGTTGGCCTTTTGTATCTCGCGGTGTTCGCTCTCGCATTCACGGATCCTTTTGCGTAGCTGGCTGTACTTGACTTGTGCCTCGGCCTTTTCATCTATTATTCTATGACCTCGAACAAACCCTGGCTGGCCCAGACCATCATGATTGTCTTCCAACCAACCTGAATAGAAAGGAGTACAACTGGCATGATATCTGTCTGGCTCGATGGTGTCTTTCCCCATTACGATCTTGCAATGCCACATGTGTTAGGCTTGGCACTTGTAGGGACTATCATCGTTTTGGAAGTCAGCTCGGAAGTGGCTCATCTTGTTGACCCTGGGTATGACTTGCTTCCTACAAGCTTGCCTCATAACTCGAAGAGGGACGTAAGGGTATGTTCCTCTTAGACCAATTAGTATCAAGAAAGGTGCATCTCTGGATCGGGCGATGAACTCCTCTGTTGGAAACCACTCGAATATCCATTGAACCTGTTCTTCAGTCAGATTATCAAATAGCTCAACCCATCCTTTGGCATTCTCAGGCTGAGCGAACATGTCGGGGATGTAATTCATTCGCTTTGGATGGTGGAAAGCGATGTGATCATCCCAGTCCCTTCGCTGAATTTCTTGTCGGTATTCGCCCTTTTGGAGATGTTCCGTGAGATAGAGTTGAAGTAGTAAATTGCAGCCTTCGAAGTGTTTTGCTCCTCGTTGACACTTCTCTAAGGCTCGGTATATGTCTGCGATGATCATGGGTACAATGCTGAATGTTTGCCCACCAATTCCCTCCATTAGGGTCTTGGTTACCATAGCCAGCCTGGTATGAATTCTCCCTTTCTTCATCGGAAACACGATCAGACCCAGGAAGCAAAATATGAAGACGAAAACCCTACGATAGATGTGTCCCAAGGACGTGATGGCAAACTCGTCAGGGTAGGTACGGTAGGATTTGCTGTGACCGTACCTTTCATGCAGGTAGTCGAAAGGGATGTATGATTCCTTTAGGCATGTCAATTCTGCATTCTTCTTCTAACCATCATTTTAAGGAAACCCTTGCCTGTGCAATTCTCATGCATTAGCAGACCCGGAGTTTCCCACACTAGACCGGCCAGTCCTCCCATCTCCTCTAGCAAAGGTGTCATCTCGATGTCCCCAAAGCGTAACACGGCCCTTTCACAATCCCAAAACAACGTAGCAGCTTCTATGATCATGTTGTTAGGTTGAATCTCCAGGAAGAATGGTAGATTGCCCAGATATTTTCTGACGAGGGTTTGGTCACTAGAATGTAAATCTCTTCACTAGCTTAGCAATCCTGGGTGGATGTTGGTGACTATGCCGAATCTGGGGACTTCGTGCCTCATCTTTCTGCAAGGCAAACAAGGTTAGGCCCTTACCCCCACTAGACTCGACTATTTAGCATCAACAATTTGCACGAAGCATTTAATTCTCCAAATAAATGCACAGAACGTGATGATGTCCGTTTGGGTTTTAGGGAAACCCAGTGGACTTTGGACAAGGCTATCTTAAAGGATCATTATGTGGATAACATAATGACCCGGCTAGGTTTGACCATGATGCATGCATAATTTAACAGAGTAGGGTTTCTATGGGGTTTTAGACTGGTACCCTTGAGCGGACAACTCAAGGGGGAAGGCACGGAATTGTCGACTGCACCGCTGATCGACTAGTTTTACCGCAAATATGACTTTCCGAATTTAGGGGGTAATGATATAGGAAGAGCGCAACCACTCATCAAGCGTTGCTAAAGTATTTTTCCGGCACTTGTGGAGTATGATGTTGAGCATGATTATGCAATAATTAAAGAATGTTGACATCTATTTGCACGTTAAGAAAGCAATAAACACAACAGTTTTTATAATTTAAAGCAGCAATAAAGGAAGGAAACGAGAAAATATGTCAGTTTTGCTTTTGAAGAAGAAATTAAAAGCGCAATTGCACATAGGGGTACGAATTCACAAAAACGGTATGAAATGGTAAAAGCCTAAGAATCCCCAGCAGAGTCGCCATGCTATCGCACCCCCTTTTTCCCTCCACGGAGAGGAGTCCGGGTTTCGACATTCATGGAGGTGTAATGACTCATTTCCTTTTGGAAATTGGGTATTGCATTTTTGAAGAGTCGCCACCTAACAATTTTTAAAAGGTGCGTTAGGGCACCTACACGGTTTATCTACAACTACGTTTGATAACCTGAGATAGGGTAAGGGCTTGAAATTATCCTAAGCGGAAGGTGTTAGGCACCCCTCAGGATCCACTAGTGTGGTTCCCGGCCGACAGTTTTTGTGAATTTGTGCAATTAGCAAATAGATAAGTAAGGCTCACATAGCAAGGGATTTAGGTTAAAGTACACAAGCGTTCGAAAAACGATTAATAAAAGCAAGGTTTTGAAAAGAGTTATAATCTAAGCATGCTTATGAATGTAAAGGGGTCCTAGGTTTGTTTGTAATATGGATCTCGTCAATGCAATACCCGGTATGACACTCCTCAAAAGAGGGGATACACGTGGTATTAGCGCACCGGTCATCATATCCATATCTACCCTTCCCGCCCTGTGAAGGTAATTAAAGCGAGGTTTGGTCTCGATTCTTATTACATGCTGTTACCCGTCCCTTCCTATCAGTCCCGGAGGAATTTAGGACTCTTATTCCTATAAGATGGAGGTTCTAGGAAAACCCTCAGGTTCAAAGGAAAAAATACTAAAGCGACATACAAAACATATAAGACTGCATTTAGAAGGGGAAACATATAAGCAATTAGAATGATCATGTATACCTTCGCAGATAATGCACATAGACAGCATGACTTATACACAGTTAAGGTCTGAATTTAAAATCTTAAAGCAAGGTGTTTGAGCGATAACATCAGAACTAGATTCATCACATGACTCAGAAAAGAAGTCCGAATTAGGTTTTGCCAACTGATTTTAACAGTTGATAATTAAACAAAAGTAGTTCCAATTTTATTAGAGTTTTTACCTAAGGCTTGCCTAGGCGCAAAGCGAGACGCGACAATTGTTCCAAGTTATTAAGACAATTTGGAGATTATTTTTATTTACCCTAAACATGCTATTCTAGTTGCAGAGATGGTTACCAATTTTATTCAGAAGCATCACAATGTGAAAAATTATTACTTTACTACTTTTTTATGAATCAGTAATCAACTAGGCGTTTTAAATAAAATGCAAATAGAATCGTAGGACATGATATCTAATATGCACATGCAAATAGCAGAGTCTCTAAGGCATGATTTCTAAGTGTACATAATAGTTGCAGGATTTTTGAAATAACAGCTTTTTATACCAATGTTGTTATTGCCCTAGGAGCAGGATTTCTAAGTGATAGACATAAAGCATGGACTAATGAATGAAGTGCTGAAGCAAGAAACAAAGGTCCTAAGAGCATGATTTCTAATGCATAATGAATCCTATACATGGTTTCTATTGCACAATTAGGAATATAAGCCTAATAACATGCTTTCTACCCTTTAACAGCTATAGCATGCATATTTTCCATCCCTTTTCACTAGTGGCCCCAATACTTGTTTACAAATTATTACAGACCATGCGATAGAATTACATAAGAACTAAAAAATAAGAAGTTACAACTATAGGAAGCCTAATTCTGACTTCCTCTCTGAGTAATGTAATAAACCACCTCAAATGCTAATATTGTTCCATAGCTTTCCCTCATACCTAGGTGTGTCAGAGTTTCCTAAGGACCTCAAGGGATCCCGGGCAGTGCTCGCACCCAGATTGCATAACCAAGAGTAGGTACAGTGTGGAAGGTCCAGCCCTTTATGTGTCCAGGTTCAGAGGGAGCTCAAGGGTCCCAAAGCAAGGCTCACACAAGAGGGGCATAACCTAATGATCTAAGAGTGCATGTAAGAGTGCTTGAAATAGTTTTAAAAACAACATGTTTGAAATAAGTTTGTAGATTAGCAGAAGAGTTTTGAAAGGGAGCAAGGGAGAGGAGCAGCAAAACCACAGAACAAGTTCAGGGAGGAGTAAATCATTCAGCAGTTACAAACAGGGGAGTAGGGGTTGGGACATAGAGGACCCAAAACAGAAACACATAATTAGTCATGAATCAAGTACATTAGAAGACATGCTAGTTAAGGGACATAAGCAGGAACAAGTAAACATACTAATTACATTTGAAAAAGAGGGCAGAATTTTAAGCATGCTGAGTAAAGCAGTAAACAAAAAGTGCAACAGCATGAGCCATTAAGTCCGTGCAGAAAGAGACAGTGATTGACAACAAGGGAACACATAGGTTTGAGTTTCAGAATTTAAACTAGGGACATACCAGTTGAAGAAGCAAAGTGCAGGAAAAGAGAAGCAAAGCAATCAGAATTCCACAGTCTAGCCTTGGCTTTCAGCCGACTAGACAAGGCGGTAGCACAAGTAGTAGAGAAAGAAAGAGAGTTTGAATGTGTAAGTGTGTGTTTTGAACTCAGTTGTTCGTGTGTTTAGAGAAGAGAGTATATGGTATTTATAGCTTTGAAAACGAGTAGAAAATAAGGTAACAAGTAAAGCTTTAACTTAAATATGGAAATAATCACAATCAGAATCCCATTAATACAAGTACTTCCATTTAATCAAGGAATTACTACTTAACGGATACTAATAGGGATAATTAAGGAAATAAAATCAATTTGAGAAAGATTTATTTCTGAACATATAGGGATAGTAAAAATATAGAGTATACAATTGAGTCCAAGTACATAATATATTTAATTTGGGGAAAGGATTCAGCGGGGGTGAAACATCACAACAAATAAAGGAATGGGAATCAATCAACTTAATCAAACGAGTAAAATTAGGGGTTTATAAGAAAACCTTTGCAATCAATCGTAACTTGAGGAAATCAAGATCAATCAAGAAGGAATCATGATTTTGCAATTCAACATATAAATAGAAAAGAATGAATAGGCGTATCAGACATGCAGGGTCAAACATATTGACAAAAAGGAGCAAACTAGACGAACATAAACGTACAGAAATGACATGAATAGGCTAAGGACTACTCAAAGCATGGTAATCAACAAGGTCAAGCAGTCATGGCTCACACATAGAACCAAAATGAAGAAACCAGTCTAACACATAGCAACAGGTAAAAGAGATCAGACCAACACACGGAAATAAGTAAAGGAAGTCTTTAAAAACTCACAGTAACAAGTGAGAAATGTTTTAGGAAATTAGGGTTTTAACAAAAATGGTAAGAACTCAGACTCAGTCAAGACAAATAAAGGAAAGGGTTTAACCATGAAGAACTCAATCGAAGCAAGAATGCGTACAAAAAGACGGTTTCAGAACCCCGGATAAAACCAAAGATACTTGGGGTTTTAACACGACGAACCAGGTAGAAGAAAAACATAAACAAATCGTTTAAACATAGTAAATCATAAAACAACACTAAAAATCGGAGAAGAGATCTTTTAAAAGAGGTTAAGAAAACCCTAATCGTTGAAGACGAAGAGTCGCTTTGAAAAAAATCGGAAAACCTTAAAGGAAAACACTTAAGAGGTTCATAACATATATAGATCTAAGATAGATCTGAAAGAAAATTGGAAAGCCTTTAAAGTTAGGGTTTCGGAGAACCTAGAAAAAATGAGAATGACTTCGAAAAGTTACCGATCTAGCTGGAAAAGCCATGGATGACCGGGAAAAGGCTATAGATAGAAGTTGAACAAAGACTGGACTAGATCTCTTTGAGATCTTTCCATGAAATCACGAAAACAGGAAACCAAGAGACATAGGAGATCGGTACACGTCTCAAATAGCCGTGGGAGTCCATGGATTGAGTTAGAATCGAAGGGGATTAGGGTTGGTTTGGGTGGCGGCGGTTAGGGTTTGAGTGAGCTTGTAGAGGGAATTGGAGAGGAAGGGGATTCAAGGGCGGCGGGTTGGTGGAAATGAACTAGGTTAAGGGGGTCGTTTGGGTTTATATTAGGCAGGTGGAATGGTGGCCGTTGATCTGAATGATCAACGACCCAGATTAAATGGGGTAGGTGGGGATCCGGGTTTGGGTAGGGATTAAAAGGGTTAGGGTCGAGTTTAATTAGAAATAGGGCCGGGGAATTAGGGGTTTGATTTGGGATAGATTTGAAATACAAAAGGGGCTATTATTTAAATAGCCAGTTTTCCCTTTTTAATTTATAGGAAATAGTAAATGCCTTCTGAAAAATAAATTGAAAGTACTAAAGTGATTTATAACATATAATTAACAATTTAAAAATACAGGATCTAAATTTATGCATCTAAACATAATTAAACTTTAAAATGGCTAATATTGCAATTATGTGCAATTTAGCTTTAAAAATACTGAATAAAATTGTAAAAAATTTGTAAAAATTACATTAGCCATATTTGGCATAAATATAGAAATACAATAGATGAATTATCAAAAATAATAATTTTGGAAATAATTATTAGGATTTTATGGATAAAAAAAGGGGAAATAAATCAATTAAAAACCCTTTAAAAATATGGAAAAATAATAAAACCCTTGGACATGCTCATATATGCATACACATGCTATTTTGAAGGTGTTTTGCATATTAAATATATAGGGAAAAATTGGGTATCAACATGCACTGCAGTCCGCGTCTTCCTCGTCTAGAAACAACTTTCTCATACCGGACAAAATCTCATCCTCCTCGGATCCCCACATCATGTCAGTCTGACAGAGTTTCTAATGCAAAGATGGTATGGGTTGTTCCAGCAGATAGTAACCGACGCGCAACATCGATGTCCAGTCTTGATATTCTTGCATGGTATATTCATACCCGAGTCCAAAGGTTATGCCATGATACTATCGTCGTATGGGTTCTATGATTCCTTGAAGCTTTCGGCCAAGACCCTTGCCAAGTTCATATCCCGTCCACAACAATATGCTTTCTATCTTATTGCTCCACCATCGATCCTTCTCAATTGCGTTTACCCGCTCAATGCATTGGTATGTTTCTCCTCCCAATTTTCTCCTGTTTTTTATGACTGGAACAGTTTGGTTGGTGTAGATAAGGTTGCTTCCATCTCCATGAATGATCACTTCCTGATGATTCCGCTCGAACTTTGCAACCTGGTGTATAGTAGAAGCCACTGCCCCAACTTCATGTATCCATGGTCGTCCCAACAATAGGTTGTAAGTAGCAGATATATTTAGCACTTAGAATTCGACATCAAACCTGGTCGGGCCTATCAGTAGATCGAGGTTGATTTCTCTGATAGTGGCTCTTTAAGATCCATCGAATGCTTTCACGTTCATGCTTCACATCCGTATCTTATGCGGGCCTTTACACAATCTTTTCAGAGTGGTCAGCGGGCATATGTTCAGGCTTAAATCTCCATCTATCAGGACCCTAGCAATGAACTTATCATCAAATTGCATAGTGATATGCATCGCTTTGTTGTGACTCAACCCTTCTAGTAGTAACTCATCTTCGTGGAAAGTAATTTTATGACTCTCCAGAACATGTCTGACCATGTTAGCCATCTCTCCACTAGTGATACCGGTAGGTACATAAGCTTCACTCAACACTTTCATCAAGGCGTTCTTGTGCGCGTGTGTTTTTTGCAACAATGATCAAATGGATATCTGGGCGGGAGTCTTGTTCATTTGGTCAACAACAGAGTATTCCCTTGCTTGTACCTTCCTCCAAATATCGTTAGTGCCTATCTGAACGACATGCGGCAAAGATGTGGCTTCTTTGCTTGTTCCTCCAAGATTCTCAGGTGTGTAAACTCTGCAAGTTCTAGTCATACCTTGCGCGGAATCTGTCTCTTCCATCTTGGCTTTCCCTTTTTTCTTGCCTCCGCAATATAATCTCACGGGATGACATCAGACTTATAAGATGATGTGGGAGCTAACATCACAGTGAAAGGTGTTGCTACCTCGACTTCAAACAGTGCCTGAATTTGCACTACAATCGGCTAGAGGGTGACAGAAGATGTTTTGGGAGTATCTCCCTTTCGAATAAGCACAATGGATCCTTCATGATCCCATTCTTCATCAGTTTCTAATACATTAACTCCCTCACCCCTATGATCCAGGAGAGGGTTATTACAAACATTTGGTGCGGCTTCCTTTGCTTGTATAACCTTAGTGTCGATTAGTGTCTGAATCTTGTCTTTTAACATGCGGTACTCTTCAATAGTATGACCCTTCATGCCTAAATGATAAGCGCAAGTTTTGTTGGGGTTAATCCACTAGGAAGGGCTCTCAATAGCAACATCAAGAACATTCGTACGTAACCAGCGTCCTTCAGTCTCTCGTACAGTTGGGCTATGGGTTCAGCAATCGGCGTGTATTGTCTGGGAGCTCTACGGTTAAAGTTTGGGTATGGCTTTGGGTAGTTTTGGTGGGCAGGTGGAGGTAAATGGTAATACGCAGGCCGAGTGTTATAGGCATGGTAGATGGTTGCAGGGTGTTTGTATTTTGGAGGTGAGGATTGATATGTGGGTGGAGGTGTTTGGTATGTAAGGGGAAACTTAGGTCCCTGGGCTACCATCATGGAACCCAGTTCTTTCTTCTTTGAAATACCTCCTGACTGCAAGGCTTTGTTTGTGGCTTGCA
The DNA here is from genome assembly GCF_001879085.1 of Nicotiana attenuata. Taxonomy (NCBI): domain Eukaryota; kingdom Viridiplantae; phylum Streptophyta; class Magnoliopsida; order Solanales; family Solanaceae; genus Nicotiana; species Nicotiana attenuata. The sequence continues at coordinate 402,594 of NW_017670583.1, read as the reverse complement.
GTGCCTCAAAATTTGTCACCATCCCACTCTTGATTCCTTCTTCTATCCTTTCTCCTAACTTGATGATGTCTGAGAACTTGTGATTCTCAATGACCATCAACCTTTAATAATACTGCGGATCTTGAGCTCTAACAAAGAACTTGCTCATTTGTTCTTCTTCAAGTGCTGGCCTTAACTTTGCGGCCTCTGATCTCCAACGAGTAACGTACGCGAAAGGTTTCTGTGGGCTTCTTCTTAAGGTTTTTAATATAGAAAATGTCTGGCGCGTTCTCTGTATTGAACCTGAATCTGTCCATGAAAGCTGATGCCATACTTACCTAATTTGCCCACTTCTTTGGGTTTTGACTCACATACCAAGACAAAAGGTCCCCTATAATACTTCGCATGGACAATTTCACACGGATTTGTTCATTCTTACCCACTCCTACAAGCTTGTCGCAGTAGGTTCTCAGATCCACCTTAGGATCACCAATTCCATCAAACATCTCCAACTTGGGAGGTGTGTTACCCTCCGATAGTTCTACATCTGGCTTGATACAGAAATCTTCATAGTTTGAACCTTCAATACCTTTCCCTCCTTCAACACTCTGGACTCTCCCTGTCAGTTTCTTGAGTTTCTCTGCCATGCTTTGAATGAGCATGTCCTTTTCAGTCGGCTCAGGTATGTATAGGGTTTGTTGTGGGGTATGGGGTAAGGCTTCCACGTATATCCTATTGCTTTGATGAGTTCCTGGAACTTGGGTATATGGGTGATTATTGATTGAGGTTTGGGGATCGACAGTAAGTTGTCGTGCATTTTGGTGAGTGTGATAAGTGGTGGTTTGTAGATATTGAGCTGGGTGATGGTGGTGTTGTTGGGGGGTTTGCACTGGTGGTGGGTTGAGGTTTAGGGGAGGTGGGGGATTGTGATATTGGGTGGTGGATTCTGGTTTTGTGTGTTTTGTGGTAGTGTTTGGTTTTGAGTGGTTGGGTTTTGCTGGTTGATGTCGGGAACATTTAGAGTAAGAGAAAGGTTTAGATTTCGGACCTGCTCAAGCTCACAAGTAGCTCCAAGATTTTTTTCTACAAATGTAAGACCAACTCATTCTGTTCTAGCGTGCTTCTACCATCTGGGGTTTCAACATTCTCTGCCGTGGTAGCATTATCTTTCTAGATACCACTTAAATCATCCATCTTCCCTTTGCCTTTGCTTTTTGGGTCGCTAGGTGGAGGAGGAGGCGGAGGACCTCTGGATATGGTTTCAACATTCCAGTATGCACGAACCAACCTCCGGGAATGGGAATAAATAAAAGAAATAAGAACAAAAGGTAACCAAGTCAGTAAGACGAAGTAAAAGAGTGTTTGCAATATTTAAGCATGCACAACATAAAGTCATGCAATAATTCGCGTCCTAATTTTGGGGACCTCATTGTGGCTGAGGTAGGCCTAAGCGACACATAGACTTGGAGAAAATTATTCCAACGTTTGCTTTATTTTATTAGTGCGAAAATAAGCCAAAACAATCTTTCACTAAATCGACAATAAAATTACTAATGGCGTTAAGCCTTATTACATCGAAATCTAATATAAGTGTTTACCTTGAAAATGGTAATAACAATTAGATTTGATTTTGTGGTTCTAAAAATACGTGATCTATTTTTATGCTAGTTGTTAAGCAGTAGATACTAATTGACGAGGTTAGAAAATAAGATAAGAGATTGAAGATGGTTTAGAAACCAAACCAAACAGTTGGGAATTAGGGCCTCGAGCTAGCGCGTGTGGGGCCTCGATGCCGAGTTAGATGCCCGGCTAAGGGCGGTCGACGGAGGATTAACAACTATTAGGGCTATGATTGCAGCTCTTTATGACCAATAACAAGCAATAAATGAAGAACAATTAATGAGATGTAATAAATGTAAGTAAAATAATAAACGTATGCAATATAGCCAAAATAGAGAGTATGTTTGAGTTAGAGAGCAGAAAGAATGTTCTTGTATTGAATGAAGTATCTTGTGTGTTCGAGCGCTCTACAATATGACAAGGATCCCCTTTATATAAGGAGGGAAATCCCATCATAGTACATGAGTAATTATTACAAAGAAACATAGCTGGAACAACTACTTACTAGTCTGATACAAACTAATGTTTCCCTTGAAGGCTTTGTCAGTCTTGATCATGTGCCTTGGGATCTTCCCGCTGGTGCGTCGCAGCCGTTGCTTTGTACTGCCTCGAGGTCGATCATCACGAACCCTCGGGAGTGAACTTCGAGCTAGACTTCGAGCCTATCGGGGGTGGTCTTTTTTGAGGCGCCCTAGTGATCACAAAATCGAGACCTCCGATTTTTATCGTATACAAATAGTCCCCGCGTTTCTTAGAATAAAATGATAAGAAACGATCTTGACATCGATCCCCTCGAGCCTCTTGCGATGATGTCATGCCCACGACGTCAGCTTTTCCCATAACTGAGACGTCCCATCGACACGTCTTTCCGAGGAACACTTGATGTGGCGCCAGTTTACTTTCAGAAGGCGATAATATTGTCGCCGATCCGTTTCCCAATAGGCATTGATTGCGTCTGCCGAACCATCCTCCCAAGACATTGATTGCGCCGTCGGCACGTTTCCAGAGGAATTGATTGCGCTGTTGGTTACGCTCCCTCCTTTCTATTAGTGGAAGCTTTCTTGAACTAAAACATCATTCAGTCATTCTTCAACAATTTCGGCTCCTTACTTCTCTTCATCTTCATCGAATTTTATTTCCCATGTTTAAAGGTTGTGGCCGTAAAGTTATACGACGGCGTTCTTACCAGTTGTGTTATGGCTCTTTCTCAGAGCTTTCCCCTACTGAGTGGGATCACACTAGTTTGTTGTTTTTGTTGTTGTTGTCGTTACTGCTGTCGTCGTTGGCTCGAGACGATGAGGGGAGGGGGCGTTGGATTTTTTCCTACTCAGGAAGATATTCGAACTTTACACTGCTGCTCCAGAGGACGTTTGAACTTTACACAGCTGCTCACCTCCCTACTTTGGCTGGGTGTGGCGCTTCACCCCTTTTGCTTTCCGTGGAGTGAAGCGGCGCTACCAGCTACTAACCTACATGGTACAGTGTTCCAAGAAGTGTACTCAAAGTAGCCGTGCCGGCAAGGCCTGCTAAGAGCTGTTGCTCTTTGGCGTGCCTCGACCCAATCTTCATCTTTTTCTGCTTCTTCATCGTTTTCTGCTTCTTCCTCATCCTTGAAGGTTCCGTTTGGAAGGTCGAGGTGGGGCCCCAAAGAAATGATTCTCGAAGGCATTGCTCCCGAGGATGTACCCCCGAGAGTAGTTTAGACCATTAGCCGTTATCTTTGCTTCTTTGTTTCTGTATAAGGATCCTTCGTGGGCTTTTGTAATCATGTGTAAGGTCCTTTCTTGGACTTTTTGTAATCAACGTTTATTAATGCAAAGAAGTTTCTTCAATTTGTCTCTGATTTATGTTGGATTTTCCTTTATTTGCATTTGTGAAGAATCTGAGTGCATGACTCTACCGATCGGTCCGAATATCGGGCCCGGGTGTAGGTATTTCCTTGGTTCCTGATTGATTAGTACGATATACTGTGGAGCCCATTTGTCATCCCTCGGACTGAGCCCAGGTTGGATTGATACAAGCTTAGGCTGCTGGGACCACCGAGTGAAAATAAGGCTTTGAATTCATAAGACGAAACCTAGCCTTTTAGACCCCGTCAATGGTCCTCGAGGGGGAATTCGCTCGGACGTCCGAGAACAAAGATAGCTTTAGGCTTTTGAAAGCAGCCCCCGAGTGAGAGTTTTCTCGAGCTCAGGCGACCTGAAAACTTGCTTTGGGCTTAGAGAGAAGATAACCTTAAGGCATTGTAGATATATCCCGGACGAGGGTTCGCCTGGGTTCGGATTTCCCCTGGATTAAAGTAATCCAGAGGACGTTTAGCTGGACCCGAAGGCGAGAAATAGCCTTAAGGTTTTACTGGTAGTTTTTGAGCGAAACATGGCTCGGGCTCAGGTAGTTCGGGAGCCGAAGGATCGGACAAAGGAACCGTACTTGCAATAGCAGAAATCTTCAAGGTAGGGTACCACCTCGAGGCCAAGCCCATATGAGTAGATTTTTATAACTTATCTTCTTTCTAACAGAGGTCCTCGAGATCGGGTACCATCTCGAGGCTTGTAGCGATATTAGTGGATCCTTGTAGCCTATCTTCTTTTTTGACAAAGGTTCTCGAGATCGGGCACCATCTCGAGGCTTGTAATGATATCAATGGCTCCTTAGAGCCTATCTTCTTTTTTGACAAAGGTCATCGAGATCGGGCCCCATTTCGAGGCTTGTAATGATATTAATGGCTCCGTAGAGCCCATCTTCCTTTTGATAGAGGTCCTCGAGATCGGGTACCATCTCGAGGCTTGTAACGATGTTAAGGGCTCCTTAGAGCCTATCTTCCTTTTGATAGAGGTCCTCGAGATCGGGTACTATCTCGTGGCTTGTAACGATATTAAGGGCTCCTCAGAGTCTATCATCCTTTTGATAGAGGTCCTCGAGATCGGGTACCATCTCGAGGATTGTAACGATGTTAAGGGCTCCTTAGAGCCTGTCTTCCTTTTCATAGAGGTCCTCGAGTTCGGGTACCTTCTCGAGGCTTGTTGATGCGGGGGTTTTTTATCCCTGAAATGACGTTCGACCGCACAAGTTGTATGACACGGTTATAAGACGACCGAGGTGATCGCGCCGGTACGTCTTCCCAAAGTGATAATGGCTTTAGCCAGTATTTTTAACTAGCCTTTGAGGCAGGCGGAAAATCACTGCTTGCTTCTATATATAGGTTTGTCTTCTCTTTTTTGGGGATTCCGCTATCCTGAGTATAGAGTTCTTCTCTCTGTGGTAGGTTCTTCACTACTTTAACTTGGGAATCTTTGCTCAGATTTCTGCTCCAATTCTCTGATTTTGCCATAGTTATGGTTGCTACGCCAGGATTCGTTCTGCAAGGAGAAGGGAGTTCCGCCTCTGATCCCTGCTTGGTTGGTGGTGCATCGCCGGAGTCAGGCGAGCTGCCTTTAGGACATTTTGCTTCGAGGGGGAGTTTTCCTACAGGAAAACCTCCCAATGCCCAGGGGCATTGGGAGTATGTTTCGAAGATTACCTCTTTGATAAGAGAGGGGCATCTTGAGTTAGTGAGAAACGATTGTGGATGGGGGGAGAAAGTAGTACTGCAGGTACCTTCCCCGGAAGAGAGCATTATGGACCGTGCCGAGGGGTTTCTGAATGTATCCACGTACCCCTTCACGCTGGGCCCCCTCGATAGGGTTGTGCTCGATTTCTGTCGGAAATATCCGGGTACCTTGGCACATGTCCACCCGTCGCTTTGGCGTATAGTACTGATGATACAATTCTTTGTGGAGGGATCAGGGCTCGACTTTACCCTCAGTCATCTTATCAGGCTATACCGGCCTTTTCACCATCGAATCCTGCTAACACTGCGATGCCGATCCACTAGACCTTTCGTCGTTGATGAAGAAGAAGGTGGGGACCGGGAATAGATGAGCTGATTCATCCGAGTACGGACTACAGATATTATCCCGACGGATTTCCTTCCGTTTCCCGAGGAATGGAACTTTGCACGTAAGTGGTATACTTGCGTCTTTGTTGTTTCAGCTTATTTTACTTATGGCAGAGGCGGGTCCTGTAAATGTGTTTTTCCTTCCCTTTTTGCAGAAATTTCATGGACGCCACACGAGGTCCCCGACATGATGGATTGGGCTCGGAAGTTGGCGGTCCATTCGATTCATGATGGTCGTAAGTGGCGAGATCTGTCTATGGGCAGATGGGAGGCAAAACACTACGGTACGTGCTATTCCTTTTTTTTTTGGGAAGGCACTTTTCCCTTTCTATGTATACTAACTCCGTCGTTGCAGGCATTGGGGAGCTCTTTGAGGTGAAATTGTGCTCTCTCGGAGAGGGTGAAGGATCGTCAGCTTTTAGGCCGAGGACTAGTAATAATAAGCGAAAAGGGCCTTCGCAGAGTGACGATGCTTATAGCAGGATGAGTCCAGCGCGGAGGCTTAGTGAGGATGCATCGGCCGAGCCTGCAACGCCCGAGGCGAGGAATAAGGGTTCTCTTCCACCGGCTTCTCCTCCCGTCGAAGGTACTTTGAGGGATGCTTGAGGCCAGGGGCCGCATATATCGAGCGACCGTGTCCCGATCGGGAGTGGTTTTACTGGGGTTGATGGAACCAGACTAGCAGATGTGCGCTCGACTTTTGAGGAAGCTCAGCATCTCTACTCTGAGGTGAGTTATGGCCGGCCATGTTGATTCCTTGGTTTTTGCAACTTTTATTCTTTTATTGAGTTTTTCCTTCAAAGGCTTTACACAAGCTCAAATCTGAGCTGCTTTGTCGTGAGGTTGGGCTACAAAAAGCCATGGATGGGGAGAATCTCTTAGGATCCTTTGCAATGAAAAGGAAGATGAGTTGGCACACTTGCGGTATGAGGCGAGTTGAAGCCTGAACTATGAAAGCTACCTCGAGGAGCAGGTAGATTTTGTTCTAAGGGATGCATGTTCCCTTTCCTATCCCAAAGGCCGATGTCTCATTTATTCCAGTTTCAGAAGAATTCGGGGAGCCTGGAATGCCTCGAGAGTGATATTGCCCAAATTAAGTGCCAGTGCGACGAATTGAAAGCTCGGGTGGATGCTCAGGTTATGGTGGAAAAGGCCGCTTTATCCAAAGCTTCCGCCTTCGAAGTTCAACTTCGTGTAGCTCGTGAAAAATAGCTTGGTTCGAGCGGACATGATTACAAGGCTTGAGTCTGAGCTTCAGAAGTGAAGGCCGAAGTTGTGGATGCCCGGGCCGAAGCCGTATTGAGCCGAACTAAGGCCGATAAGAAAGTGGCCATTTATTTGAAGGATGCTGTCGATGCTCGAGCTGAGCTAAGGAGGGCTCTTGACAGTAAGGGCAAAAGCAAGGAGTATGCTCGGTGCAAATCTCAAAGGGAAACCCTCGAGGAGATACGTTCTTGGGGCTTTGACCTCTCGGAAGAGGTAAAGCAGGCAAAGGCGGATAAGTCTAACGCTAAGTCCTTTCTGTCTGATGTCGAGGATAGCGAGATAGAGGCTGACGGGCCATAGTCCCCGAGGGGGACGTAGATTAGGCCTTCCTCTGCCGATTCTGTGTATAGTGTTTTCAGGGAACATTGTAAACGGAGTTTGTATTTTTCGCATATATGTATCAAAGAAAGCCTTGCGGCTTCATTTTTCATGCACTTCCCTTTGCTTCGATGTTTGTCAGTCATTAGCCAGATGAACTGGTCTTTGGAAGAAGAACCCTTAGGTTTATTGTACGGCCCCGGGTTTCGTTCAGCTAGCCTATAGGCTCTTATGCGTTTGGTGGGGACGACCTTTTGGTGTAAGCCGGTGTTTAAGCTCTTATGCTTTTGTTCTTAGGCATATGTAGTTAACTATTTCGAGTTCAGTCTCCGAGTCAAATTTCGACTGGAGCTTATTGGCCCTTAAGTTTTTGAATTAAAAGGCTGGCCCTTAGTCCATTACACGTTTGGTCGGTACGACCTTTTATATGAGCTAGCGGCAGTGGCTCTTACGCTTTAGGTCAGTACGACCTTTTATATGAGCTGGCGGCAGTGGCTCTTACGCAATAGGTCGGTACGATCTTTTATATGAGCTGGCAGTAGTAGCTCTTACGCTTTAGGTCGGTACGACCTTTAATATGAGCTGGCGGCAGTGGCTCTTACGCTTTAGGTCGGTACGACCTTTTATGTGGGCTGGCGACAGTGGTTTTTACGCATTCGGTCGGTACGACCTTTTATATGAGCTGGCGGTAGTGGCTCTTACGCTTTGGGTCGATACGACCTTTTATGTGGGCTGGCGACAGTGCCTCTTACGCATTAGGGTCGGTGCGACCTCTAATATAGGCTATATTTTTCCCTTGTTAAGGACTTTTTGAAATTGTTTTTTGCTTGACTCTTTGACGGTTCGGTAGAACCTCGATTGTGATTTGTTGTGTTGCGATGATCGAGCACCTCGGGAGGTTTTGCTCGGTGGCTAAGCGTTTCGAAGCCTACAGTTTTGGAAATGACATGGTTGAAGCCCTTTTGCCTATGTCGGGGGTAGCCTATTTTAACCGGTTCTTTTCGAAGTTCTTACGAATTAAATGATGGCCTATGATTTTATAGCGACGGTCGGGCGTCCCCGAGTCGCGTTAGTTTGGCTGGTACAACCTTGTGACCGTAGTCATTGTGTTTGGCCGAAGCCTTTCAGTCCCCGAGTGAAGTAGTTTTGACGTCTATATCGAGGGTATGCCTTTTTAGGGGTCTTATAAGTTCGATATATAACCTTAACTTTAAGATCGGGATTATGCCTTTTGTAAGGTATTATAAATTTTTTTCATGCTTTTGAGGTCTTACAACTTTGGTTACTTGGTATAAGTATGATTCATGCCTTGCTTGAGGTCTTACAGGTTTGGTTACTTGGTACAAGTACGGTCCATGCCTTGCTTGAGGTCTTACAGATTTGATATTGCCTTATGAAGGTCTTATAGATTTGATATTTCCTTATGAAGGTCCTATGAATTTTTACATGCCTTTGAGGTCTTATAGTTTTGATATTGCCTTTTGAAGGTCTTACGTGTTCGAGGTTGCACGCATGGGGCCTTATAGCCTCGGGTTTTTGACATATTGATGGGGGTAGCAGTTGGCGGCAGTCCTCGAGTCATCGAAAGTTTCTTGGCTCGGGAGCCATTCCCTGTAAACTTGGTATTGCCTCATTGAGGGCTTACGAGTTTGGAGTTTCTGACCCGGAGGTCATATAGCCTTGAGTTTTCGAGACGTTTTTTGGCTTCTAGAGCCATTTTTGCTACCTTAATGTTGCCTCATAGAGGGCTTAGCTTTGAGTTTTTGACGGCAGTCCCCGAGTGTTCCAGACATATTTTGGCTTCTGGAGCCATTTTTGCAATCTTAACGTTGCCTCATTGAGGACTTAGCTTCAAGTTTTTGACACCAGTCCCCGAGTGTTTGGGATATTTTGGGCCCTGGAGCCGTTTTTGTAAGAAATGGCGAGCTTCTTTGAAACACGAAATGCTTTGATGGAGGGGAAAGTATTCTTTGATTACTTGGTACAAGAATACATGTCTTCGCCGTCTAGGGCTCGATTATTCTATACGGACATGGTTCGTTCGACCGTTTGGTCTGGTACATCATTTTCCTATCGAGGCCCCGTTCAGCACATCTTGGCTTCTCCGAGGAGGTGACCTTCCGGTGGGATGCCCCTCAGTATTCGAGGTTGATTGAAGAGAATCCTTGAATACTAGTTGATTCTTCCTTAGGTAGCATATAGATGTTGCCTCATTAAAAACCTTGTCGGTAAAAATCCTTCTTGGGATAAAACCCGATCGAAGGAAAAGAGGGCAATGCATGCTTTTGAAACTTAAGGCCTTCAGGTTGGAAAGTGCTTCGGCAGCATCGATCGAGTGCCTGCATACATGGTTAGAGCAAAACCTGAACGAAAAAGGGAGATGATCATACCTTAGTGCCGGCGTGCCTTGAGCCTTGATATGCTTCGATTGTTTGCTTTGAGGACGCGGTACGGTCCATTACTTGTTTTAGTCGGGTGCAACTGCAAGTATAGCTTGTTATTGCTATTTTACCGTTTGTTTATCCTTTGGCTCCTTCAACGATGGAGGTATTGGTGTCGGTGCCACATCGTGCACCGCAAACATCTCTTTTGCTGCATGTTGTTCTCCGTAGACGGTTATTATCCCGTCCTTTGTCGGGAACTTCATCATTTGGTAGAGGGTGGGCGGTACTGCCCTCATGCAGTGTATCCATTGCCTTCCGAGCAAGGCGTTGTACCTCATATCTCCTTCGATGACATGAAATTTGGCATTTTGGGTTGTGCTAGCCACGTTGACCGGTAGGGTGATTTCTCCTTTGGTCATTTTGCTTGCCATGTTGAATCCGTGTTGGACTCAGGATGCGAGCACGGTCTGGTCGAGCAGTCCGAGCTGCTCTACCACCCTTGACCTGATGATGTTGGCCGAGCTACCTGGATCCACAAGCACACTCTTAATTTGAAATGTATTTACAAGAAAAGAAATTACCAATGTGTCGTTATGGGGCTGAAATAGAGCCTCGATGTCTTCGTCGCTGAACGTGAGGGCATCCTCGGGTATGTAACCTCGAGTTCGCTTCTCCCTGGTGATGGAAATTTTTGTTCTCCTGACCATGGGTTCTTGTGGAGCATCGGTACCTCCGAAGATCATGTGGATGACATGTAGTGGCTCGCCTATTTCACTCTTCTTGATCGCCTCTCTTCCCCGGAACTCATTTTTGGCTTGGTCGCTGAGGAATTCTCGGAGGTGACCTTTGCTAAGTAACCGAGCTACTTCTTCCCGGAGTTGTCGGCAATCCTTGGTCTTGTGACCATGTGTGTTGTGAAATTCACACACTAAGTTATAGTTCCTTTGCGAAGGATCTGATTGTAAAGGCCTTGGCCACCTGGTGTCTATTATTTTACTGATGGTGAATACGATGTCAGATATGTTGACGTTGAAGTTGTATTCCAACATGCGGGGTGCCCCCGTCGGGCCTGTATGCCCATCGAATCCAGCTCTGCTAACAAGTCCTGGAGGGTTCTGACCTTGATCCAGCCTTCGATCGTTGCGGGGTATGTTACGCCTTGGGGTGTTTCTTCTATCTTCAGTGTATGATTGGTATCTTTCTTTGTTTGGCTTCGGCTCCTTCGTCGGAAGCCTGCTAGGATATACCGAGCCCGAGGGGCTCCTAGTTGGTCGTCTTTGACCCTGATCTTTGATTGGTATTGGTTGTGGACGTGCGACTAGGTCACGACAGGATATTCGACTAAGCTCTGCTTCAGCTGCTTTGAAGCTACCGAGCTCCGCTCGTTCAAACCTTGGGTGAAGGCCTGCACTGCCCAGTCGTCGGAGACCGGCGGTAGTTCCATTCGTTCCATTTGGAAGCGGGATACGAATTCTCGCAGCATCTTGTTATCTCTTTGCTTGATTTTGAAGATGTCGAATTTTCTTGTAGCAACCTTGATGGCACCAGCATGTACCTTTATGAACGAATCTGCCAGCATGGCAAACGAATCTATCGAGTGTGGGGCTAAGTTTTGGTACCACATCATCGCTCCCTTTGAGAGCGTCTTTCCAAATTTCTTCAGTAGGACAGATTCGATCTCGTCATCCTTCAGGTCGTTGCCTTTTACTTCACAAGTGTAAGCAGTGACGTGCTCATTGGGGTTCGAGGTTCCGTTGTACTTCGGAAGGTCGGTCATTCTTAACTTCTTTGGAATAGGTTTTGGAGCCGCTTCCCGTGGGAACGGCTTTTTCACAAACTTCTTGGAGTCGACACCTTTCAAGATTGGGGGTGCGCCCGGGATTTGATCGACCCTAGAATTGTAGGTCTCCACCTTCCTGTTGTTGGCTTCTATCTTCTTCTCGCCCGAGTCAACCCTCTTTGTGAGGTCCTCGAACATTTTTATGATGGCGGGGTCGGCTGCCGACCCGTTGTTGCTTGATCTTTCCGGTGCCTGCTCGGATTGGGAAGCCGTTTCTGGTGGTACCGTGCTGGGAGTTTTCTGGAGACTTTGCAGCTGAGCAATCACCAGCTGTTGTGCCTGTAACATTTCAAAAATAATGTAAAGGCTAACTTCCTGTTCTTCCCTAGCTGGGGTTTTCTGAGCTTCTTGTTGATCTCCTTGGTGTATGCTCCTATTGGTGTGAGAGCTTATGTCGACGTGTTGAGTGTCGCGCGAGATCGCATCCACAGGAATTGGTTCTTGCGCATCCTCAGGGTTTCGTGGTGGTACACTAACACCTGGAACAGCTACACCATTTTCTCCATGGTCCTCAAGATTGTTGTTTTCACATGTGTTTACTGAGTTGGACATTTTGACCTGAAATCAAAGATCTTGGGCAAGAAAAAGTGTGAAAGATAACTTGTGTTATGTAGTAAACCAGCAAGGAAAAAATCACTATTATTTCTAGCCGCACGGTGGGTGCCAAACTGTTTACCTTGAAAATGGTAATAACAATTACATTTGATTTTGTGGTTCTAAAAATACGAGATCTATTTTTATGCTAGTTTTTAAGCAATAGATGCTAAGTGACGAGGTTAGAAAATAAGATAAGAGATTGAAAATGGCTTAGAAACCAAACCAATCAGTTGGGAATCCGGGCCTCAAGCTAGCGCGTGCGGGACCTCGATGCCGAGTCAGATGCCCGGCTAAGGGCGATCGACGGAGGATTAACAACTATTAGGGATATGATTTCGGCTCTTTATGACCAATAAAAAGCAATAAATGAAGAACAATTAATAAGATGTAATAAATGTATATAAATAATAAACGTAAGCAATAGAGCCAAAATAGAGAGTATGTTTGAGTCACAGAGCAAAAAAGAATGTTCCTGTATTGAATGAAGTATCTTGTGTGTTCGACCCCTCGACAAAATGACAAGGATCCCCTTTATATAAGGAGGGAAATCCCATCATAGTACATGAGTAATTATTACAAAGAATGATAGCTGGAACAACTACTTACTAGTCTGGTACAGACTAATGTTTCCCTTGCAGGCTTTGTTAGTCTTGATCATGTGCCTTGGGAATTTCCCGCTGGTGCGTCGTAGCCGCCGCTTTGTACTGCCTCGAGGTGGATCATCACGAACCCTCGGGAGCGAACTCCGAGCCTCCCGGGGGTGGTCTTTTTTGAGGCGCCCTAGTGATCAGAAAATCGAGCCCTCTGATTTTTATCGTATACGCTAAGTTAGAAAGCAGTAAAGAATGTCATCTCCTAATCTACGTGGTCCCTGAAAGACCTTCTCCATGCTTGGCTCTCTTGACCCCATCAATTGTGTTCCCCAGATCGCGCATGTCCAACAACAAATAAGCCTTTGCTAGTTTCTCTCCTTCATCGTCATCCATGCCTTGATAATCCCAAAGTCTCTTTCTTATCTTCCCTTCTAGCTCCATCAGTCCTTTGCTCTAGATATTCTAAGCTTTCCGTTGACTTAGTGGCAATCTATTTCCATTCCCTTATCGCCTCCATGTTTAGTTTATGTTGTTCTAGATGCATAGCTTCGGACTCGAACACCCTTTTGCGTAGCCTCTTATACTTCACATGTGCCTCAGCCATTTCATCTATGATCACATCCTTCACATTGACTCTTGGTATGACGTTCCCAGCTATGCCATCTTCCAACGATGATAGATAGTAGTACATATGGACAGTGTGATACTTGTATGGATCAATAGTTTCTCCTTCCACGATGATCTTTTGGTTCCACATATATTGTGCTTCAAACTTGAATGGGATGACATCTTCTTTGAAATCTGCCTTATACTGAACCATGTTAGAAACCTCCTCATTACCCTCATAGGAGCGTAAAGGTAGATGCTTCGTAACTCGATTAGTACCAAGTGAGTAGTTCCTTTCGATTTGATGATGAACTTACTACTAGGAAACCATTCAAACATCCAATGCACTTGCTCGTGTGTCAGATTACTGAAGAAAAGCAACCCAGCCTAAAGCATTTCCAAGCTTTGCAAACCTGTGTCGACTGAACGTCATTTTCTTTGGGTGATGATTGGCTATGTAGTAATCCATTGGCCTTTGCAGAAGCTCTTGGCGATACTCACCCCTCTAAAAGTGTTCCAACAGCCAAACTTCTAGTAATAGATTACAACCCTCAAAGTGTCTGAACCCATGCTTGCACCGATCCAGAGCACGGTACATCTCAGCTAAGATCATTGGGATTATAGTATACGTCTGTCCTTCGATGCCATCCTTTAAGGTCCTGGCTACCATGGCTAAGAAAGTATGAATCCTTCCTCATTGTATAGGAAAATCAACGATCCCAAGAAGTAGACAATGAAAACATAAACCCGGCGGTGCACCCATCCCAAAGAGTTGATGGTAGCTCGTCATGATGAAGGCGATATGATTTTCTATGCCCATAACACTCGTAGAGAAACTCAAAAGGGATGTATGATATCTTCAGACATAACTGCTCATCATTCTTCTTAAAACCCAACATTTTAAGAAAACCACATGGAGTGCGATTTTCTGGATCCAAGAGTCCTGGACTATCCCATGGTAACATGGGGAAATCCCCTATTTCTTCCAGGAGAGGAGTCATTTCTATATTGCCAAATCGAAAAACTGCTTTTCTCACGCAGAACATGGTAGCGGCCTCAATCAGTTCCCTATTTTGTCAGATGTTCAGCAAATATGGTAGGTCACCAAGTACTCTCCTACATGGTTTCTATCGGAGGGTGAAAGGTCTTTCCACCAGTCAATCAGCAAAGGCAGGATATTTTGGACCAAACCGAACCTGGGCATTTCTTGCTTCATTTTCTGCAAACAAACAATGGTTCGCACATTCCCCCCTCCAGATTCGTCTACTTACTCAATAATGATCAACATGTTGGCACTTTTTCTCCGAGTAATGCACATAATATGATGGTGTCCTTTTGGGATTATGGAAATCCCATCAGACTTTTCAGACGCCTCAATCCGTACTAGGTTTAGCATGATGCATGTACATTTTTGATCAGAATGTGGTTTCTAGAAAAGGCTAGACTGGTACTCTCAAGTGGAAAACTCAAGGGAAAGGCACAGGACCGTCAATTGCACCGCTGATCGACTAGTCTAGCGCAAATAAGCCTTTCCAGGTTTAAAAGGGTGATTTGAAGAAAGCGCGGACACTCATCAAATGCCGAACGTTGATAATAGGCACGATTGAAGTATGATGTGGAGCATGCTTTATGCAGAAATCGTAACATATTTCCAAGTATTTCCATGATAAAAGTGCATAAAAACAGTAAATAAAGATGAACAGGAGTAGGAACAAAAGAGGAAAGAAAAGAAAGACAAAAAAGAGAAGTCAGTTTAACTCATGAAAACATGCGAGAATGTAATGAAGCAAGTAGGGAAATAGGGACAGGAGAGTCATGATATAGCATTCTTAGACAAGAGGAAAGAAACAAAGAGAGATCATAAATGTCATAGCAATAAAGGGAAGCAGGGAGGGGATGTTCATGTCGTAATAATTTAAGCAAATAAAGGGAAATAAGGCAAGGGATGTGTATGTGTTTACCGTGAAAATGGTAATTACAATTAAATTTGATTTTTTGGTTCTAAAAATACGTGATCTATTTTTATGCTAGTTGTTAAGCAATGGATGCTAAGTAAAAGACTAGAAATCAAGATTGTAGTCTTACAGGCGGTATGATAATCGAACCAAACAGTTGGAGATCGGGGCCTCGAGCTCGCTTATTCGGGCCTCGAGATCGAGCCTTATACCCTGCCGTGGGAAGTCGACGGAGGGGCTAGCACTTTATGGGAGCTACGGCGATGGTTCTTTATGATCAATGATAAGCAATAAATGAAGAACAATAAATAGAACACAATGAATATAAGCAATAAATGGAAGTAATGAGATCAAGAGAATATGTTAGAGAGCAGAGAGAACGTTCTTGTGTATTTAGTATTGAGCAACAGATGAATACAGATGATAAGGACCCCTCTTTTATTATGAGGGAGAACCCAAACATAGTACCAAAACACTTATTACAAAGAAAGATAGCTAGCACAACTACCTAATAATCTAGCGTAGATTAGTACTATTCTTGCAGGTGATGTCAGTTCCGGCCGCATACCTAGGGAACTTCTTGCTTACCTTCGATAACCACAGACTCATGCTGCGTCAAGGTCGAGTGTGAAGAGCCTTCGAGGTCGAAGCTCTTTTGCTGCGTCCCCGGATCTTCGGGGCCTTTTCGAGGTTAAGGGAGAGGCGCAATGACCACGAAATCGGGCCTCCCGATCCCGTCTGTATACAGATAGTCCCTGCGTTTCTTAGAATGAAACGATAAGAAATGACCTTGAATTCATGCCCCCTGGTACTTCCGTAACAACGTCATTCATATCTTGCTAAATGACTGACATGATAGAATAAGAAGCCAAAAGGTCGAGCACGCACGGCCCTTAAAAGCCTTCGCATTGATTACATCGGCTGGCTGTCATTTGGCCTCCTTCATTGTGCGTATTGAGTCTCTATAAATGCCTTTTCTCTCATTCCTTATTGTTCACTCTTGTTCTTTCTTTGAAGTGCAATTTCCTTTTCTCCTCTGAAATCTTTTAAGAATGGCAAAAACTTCCGCCTCTGCTTCTCAGGCGAATGTAACCTCCCCCTCCTCAGTTTAATCCAAAGGCTAAGCAGTAGTGCCTCCTCGTGCTGAGGAATGCGTTCCAAGGTCCTTTGCAACGGCTTCCGATTTCAAGGTCGAAAAAACTTCTTCGAAGCCGGGGCGTCGTGAGCCCGTGTTTGAATATATTAGCTCAATAACAAACGTCGAAAGGGTGAGGGTTGATTGCCGCTGGGGGGATGCGGTGCTTGTGGAGGTCCCTTCTCGGGAGGAGGATATAACGACATACAAAGCTGATTTTCTTAGTGTGTACACTTACCCATTTACCCTTGGGCTGGGGAGGCCATCCTCGCCTCCGATAGATCCCGTGGTTCTCGACTTCTGCCGACGGTATCGACTGACCCTCGGCCAAATTCACCCTTCGTTCTGGCGCATTGTCTATATGATCAGGTATTATGTGAACATGATTGGGGGGATGCCATTTACCCTCGACCACCTGGTCAGGATGTACAACCCCCGTCTCTTCCGTGAGGGCCTGATTAAGCTCCACTGCCGAGCTTCGAGGGCCCCTTTTGCTTGCATCGATAAAGTCACAAACGGAGGGTGGATGAGCCATTTTGTCGGAGTTAGGACTTCGGACCTGATCCCAGCGGAAAGGATGTCGTTCCCCGAGAGATGGAACATGGAACGTAAGTAGATACGTTGTCTAGCATCTCCTTACTTTTTTTTTGGGTACATCTTTCCACGCGCTAATTTCTTCTACTGATGCAGCCGTAGCAGTTTACCCCCGTGCTGTTACGGACCTCTCGGGCTGGATCGGTCGGCTGGACTCGATTTGCCCATACGCTGAGCGAGTGTGGCGTGATTTGTCCCAAGCTCAATGGGAAGCCAAGGATCACGATGAGCTTTTACTCTTGCTGCAGTCGTACCTTTTAATCTGAATCGCTACTGATAGCGTCTTTATTCCCTGTGCTCACCTCTTGCATTCGTGTAGGTTTGGGGGAGGTTCCCTTGATAAAGGAAATATCGCCCGGCGAAGAGGATACCTTGAGACCCGACGAAGGGAAGAAAAGACAAGGGGGTCCGTCGAATGAACCTTCGGAATCCAAGAAAACCAAGATGGAAGAAACTGAGGCCGACCCATCAGCCTTAGCCCCAGAAGCAGCGGGAAGTCCCCAAGCTGAAGGCGAGGGAGAAAATAATTTCTTGATAGCGCCCGAAGGAGGGGAAAACCTGATCGACCCTCACACCGGAGAGACGATGGCTCCCGAGCCGGGGCTTAATGTCGTCGTGGTCCAACTTCGGGCTGGAGAGGCCAATGAGGAAGTATTGGGTGATGTCCCCGAGCTGGCTAACGGCCAACATATCCCTCGAACCGAGACGCACCCTATAAGCGGTTCGGAGGAAACCAGTTTTGAAGCCCTGCAGGGATAAGAAAAGGCCCTGACTGACGCTGTTGGTGTTGTTATCGTGAGTGATTCCCCTCAGGCAATGATCTTACCTCCTCAGGGGGCGCAAGAGGCCCAGAATGAAGAACCCCCCGATGTGGGGGTTCCCATCGGAGGCAGAGACGCGTTTGAAAGGCCTTTAGCCGCCCCCGAGGGAATCCCTGAGCTCGGTGCTTCGCTCATCTTCAGCGAGATGAACAGGCTTTATGAGTAGGTACTTTTTCTAAATCATGCCCGTCGTCCTGATCTTTATCTTCCTAACTTGTCTTCTTCATGGTTTCAGGCCAGGGCACTTTATAATAAGACTTTTGCCCGGTTATAGGTTGAGGTGACTCGTCACGAGCGTGAGAAGACTCATCTCGTTGAACAGGTTTCCTCGCTTTCGTATGCTATTGTATGACATCTTTGATCTGATTCGTGCAGTTTGAGAAGGAAAGTGCCCTACTGAGGGAGAAGCTCCAAGCCAGAAACTTCGAAGTTCTCAAACTCAAACGACACGTGAGCGAGATAACATCCGAGGAGGGACACCCTCCAAGAAAGGATGGCCTTAGTTGGGCATCTGCTTCATGATGCGAGGTCGGATAGTGACAAGTATAGAGATCTCCAATCTGAATTAGTTGCTGCACTATCCGAAATCAAAACTCAAGCTGAGGCGCTCATATCTTCACACAAAGAGGATGCCGTTGTAGTAAACTCTCAAGCGGGGAGAGTGCCTGAGGAAGCCGAATTGAAATTGAATCGAGCCGTAGAACATGCTCGGTTAGAATCTCGGAGGCGGACTCTCGAGGATATACACGCGGGGAGTATCAATTTGTCTGCCGAGCTCGAGAGGGTGAAGACCCTAGAGAAGAAAGCTGCTGCCCTGTTTGCTTCTGGTGGTATGTCGGGCGGTGGCTTAGGAAGTGATGAGAATGAAGGCGGAATCCTCAGAAGGGAAGAGGCCGTTGAAGGTGCCGGAGATCTAGTCGAAACCGTCGGGGCACATCCTCTGGCGGAGCCGCCATAGATGTAGGCTCGGTGATAGATTAGGATTTTGTTCGGCTCCTTCTTTGTAAGGGTTATTAAAGGTCTTGTAAACGTGCCTCTGTGAGCAATATGTATGAAAAGGCTTTTCGTTTTTTTATCACTCCTTTATTTTTTGAGAGTAATGTGTGATGCGATAATCGACTCGAGATTTTAGATCTTGGGTTAGACCCTCGAATTTTTTCCTATTGACGAGTGACTCGTAATGGTCGAAGGTCAGTCCCCGAGTGTTCTCGGGTTAGATCCGGCTCTTATGCGCTGGGTTGGTACAACCTTTGATTTTAGTGCTGGTGATAGTGGCTCTTACGCATTGGGTCGGTGCGACCTTTTAGTGTAAGCTGGCGTCTTAGGCTCTTATGCTTTGGATCAGTGCGACCTTTCAGTGTAAGCTGGCGTCTTGGGCTCTTATGCTTTCACCCTTAGGCATATTTAGTTAATTGTCTTGGGTTCAGTCTCCGAGTCGGGTTTTGACTTGAGCTCATTTAACCCTCAAGTTTTTGAATTTAAAGCCTGCCCTTAGGCTCTTACGCGTTGGGTCGGTGCGACCTTTTAATGTAAGCTGGCATCAGTGGCTCTTACGCTTGTCGATTCGACCTTTTATGTGAGCTGGTGACAGTGTCTCTTACGCTTTGGGTTGATGCGACCTCTAATATAGGCTTTATTTTTCCTTCGATAAGGATTTTGTTTAGAATTGTGTTTGCCTGACTCTTCAACGGTTCGATAAAACCTCGATTGTGAGTCGTTATATGGTGATGATCGAGCACCTCGGGAGGTTTGGCTCGGTGGCCGAGTATCTCGAAGCCTGTATTTAGGAGCTGACATGGTCGAAGCTCTTTTGCCTATGTCGAGGGTAGCCTGTTTTAACCGGTTCTTTTCGAAGTATATTCGAAGTAATTGAAGGCCTGTGATTTTATAGCGACGATCGGGCGTCCCCGTGTCACGTTAGTTTGGCTGGTACAGCCTTGTGACCGTAGTCATTATGTTTGGTCGGAGCCCTTCAGTCCTCGAGTGAAGTAGTTTCGGCGTCTATATCGAGGGTATGCCTTTTTAGGGGTCTTACAAGTTCGATATATAGCCATAACTTTAAGATCGAGTTTATGCCTTTAGTAAGGTCTTACAAGTTTCACATGCCTTTGAGGTCTTACAATTATTGTCACTTGGGACAAGTGTGGTTCATGCCTTACTTGAGGTCTTACAGATTTTACATGCCTTTGAGGTCGTACAGTTATTGTTGTTGCCTTATGTAGGTCTTACGAGACCGAGGCTGGCCGTATGTGGTCTTATGGCCTCGGGTTTTGACAAGTCGATGGGGGTGGTGATTGGCGACAATCCTCGAGTCATCGAGGGTTTTTTGGCTCAAGATCCATTACTTGTAAACTTGGTGTTGCCTCATTGAGGGCTTTCGATTTTAGAGTTTCCGTCCCGGGGGTCATGTGACCTTGAGTTTTTCGACGCCACTCCCCGAGTGTTCGGGGCGTTTTTGGCTCTGGATTTGTTTTGTGATCTTTGTGTTGCCTTGTTGCTCCCAAACGCACACGCAAGTATGCGTGGTCGACAAGTAATATATTGATAAGTTGAGTGTCGAACCCACAGAGGCTTGTATAATTTACTCAATAAATCACTAAAATTGTTATTCAATCCAGCTAAAATCGAAGTCCAATAAGATGATTATATTATACTACAATTCTAAATAATAACTAAATTATCAAGTAATGAGTTGATTGTTGTGTATTCAGTAGAGACAAATATTCCAGGGTTGTGATCGATTCACCAATCGTATTGTGTTCTAATTAACTCTCCCCTTCATATAATTCACTCATGGTTGCAAATTAATCGATAAATGCTCTCATAACCGTCTCCCGAAGTACTACTCACCTATTCTCAATAGATTAACGCCTATATTCCTATGAAATCAATCTATTAAGAACGCATTAAGGTAACGATATTTAATTAAGCACGGTGACTAGGTATATTCCTATCCTAACCACAAATCCGCTCCCCCTAAGGGTTAAGATCATGCTCTCTTCAATTCTTCTCTAATCTAAACACGGCTTTCTCAAGCATAGCATAGATAGTAAATAGAACCTAACTGTTGGCCAGACAATTAAGCAATTAAACAAAGAATTGAAGAAACAACCATATATTGGTGAATTATAATCAAGGTCAAGTTAATATCAAACAACAATATTCATGCCTAAATCACAACCCCAGAACAATGGATGTTTTTCCACTCATGATGTAATCAAACAATTGCATAATTGTTGAATCAATTGAAAATACTAGAAAAGATGAAGAAAACTGAGAATTCTCCGCTTCCTCACGATCCCGTGTGTGTTTTACTCCAAAGTGGCGTCTCCCCCTTCAAAAATAGGCTTAGTCTTGCTTTTATACGTGTTGGATAGGTCTAGGGCCGAAATAACCTTGTCCCGGGCGAAATAGGATGAAATTCACGTCACCGGCGCTCAGCCCGGTGCCAGGCGCCCTCCATAGCGACCTCAATTTGTGCATACTATTTTTGGCACCACAGGTGGCGCCAGGCGCTGCCTGTGGCGCCCAACTGGCTTCCTTTTCCGATTTTGTTCGTTTTAGCTTCAAACCTTGCACGTTTTGCCCCCAATTTCTCCAGAATCATTCCTACAAGTAAAAATACTTCAAATTAATATAATTGATAGCATTTAACATCCCAAATTCACGAAACAAGAGTAAGATATGAGGCGATATACATAAAAATATATATACTTTAAGCTAAACATCAACACCCCACACTTACACTCTTGCTCGTCCTCGAGCAATGGGACAATCTAATAAACCCCCAACTACGTACAAAGTTCAATCATAGAGGAGCACTTTAACTTTTAACCACACACCATACCCTTGACTATGATCAATACCGACACACAAGCATGAACACACAAAAATTCACATTATTCCCGTTTAAGCATACCCAAGTATAATATTTCAATTCAATAAATTCGAACAACCTATTCATCACCACCCAACCTCAAAAGTCAACTTGCAACCACTAAGCACCCTCAATTCATGCACTTAACTAACAAGAAAGTTTACAACATTACCAATCATTCATGAGATCATGTGCCCTCACTAACAACCGCAAGAGTGAATATAGACTAGTCCACACATTCAAATATGCTTTTGAATATAGATTAAGGATATCACACAATTGAACAAAATTCACTCACTCTCACAAAGAATTCATATGCATCCCGTGGTCATACCATAAGCTTGCTCGTAGTGTAGATCTCTACTAATTTAAGCTAGCCAAATCTAGGATTAATTAGGACTTTTAAGGTTGTAATGTAGGCTAAGGGACGGGTAGGATATATTTAGAAATAGTGGCTAACCCTCGTAAGCACTTTTAATACACTACATTTACAATTCAAGCTTATATTTTTGTCAACCAAATCACTTGCCACATACAACATATCCCTCTTTCCAATTACGCACTTCTCTATTTTTCACTAGCACAAATCAATAAGAATTGGAGGTGTGTGTTTTTCTACATTATTTGAATTATCATTTTTTTCTTTTCTTGCAATTTTTCTTTTCCATTCTCTCTCTCTCTCTTTTTTTTCTATCAATTTGAACTATCAATTTTTCTTGAACCCAACCTGTTCTACTACCCCTGATCTGATTATGTTGGCCGAGCTACCTGGATCCACGAGCACACGTTTAATCCGAATGTAACTTAGGAGAAATGAAATTACCAGTGCGTCATTGTGTGGTTGTGTCAAGGTCTAGAAATCTTCCTTGCTGAATGCAAGGGTGTTTTCGGTCACGTGATCCTGGATCGGCTCTTCTATTGTAGCGGATATTTTTATCCGTTTGATCAGGAGTCCTTGGGGAATGTCGATCCCTCCGATGATCATATGGACGACATGCTGATGAATCTCCCTTTTCGCCCAGGTCAGTTTTCTCCGAGTTTCCTGCTGAATCTCTCAGTTTGCGCTCTTGTTGATGCGAGAGCCTATAACGATGCGCTGGGCATCGCGTGTGACCGCATCCACGGGAATTGAATCTAGTGCGTACTCAGGGTTTTGTGGCGGCACACCAACACCTGAGACGTCAATACCATTTTCTCCATGGTCTTCATGATTGACGTTTTCGCGTGCGTTTACTGAGTTAGACATTTTGACCAGAAATCAAACATCTTGGGCAAGAAAAAGTGTGAAAGATAACTTGCGTTACGTAGCTAAACCAGCAAGAAAATAATCACTATTATTTTTAGCCACACGGTGGGCGCCAAACTGTTTACCATGAAAATGGTAATTACAATTAAATTTGATTTTGTAGTTCTAAAAATACGTGATCTATTTTTACACTAGTTGTTAAGCAATGCATGCGAAGTAAAAGACTAGAAATCAAGATTGTAGTCTTAGAGGCGGTATGATAATCGAACCAAACAGTTGGAGATCGGGGCCTCCAACTCGCTCATTCGGGCCTCGAGGTCGAGCCTTATACCCTGTCGTGGGCAGTCGATGGAGGGGCTAACACTTTGTGGGAGCTACGGCGATGGCTCTTTATGATCAATGATAAGCAATAAATGAAGAACAATAAATAGAACACAATGAATATAAGCAATAAATGGAAGTAATGAGATCAAAAGAATATGTTAGAGAGTAGAGAGAATGTTCTTGTGTATTTAGTATTGAGCAACATATGGATACGGATGATAAGGACCCCTCTTTTTATATGAGGGAGAACCCAAACATAGTACAAAAGCATTTATTACAAAGTAAGATAGCTGACACAGATACCTAATAATCTAGCGTGGACTGGCACTATTCTTGCAGGTGATGTCAGTTCGGGCCGCATACCTAGGGAACTTCCCACTTACCTTCGATAACCACTGACTCATGCTACGTCGAGGTCGAGTGTGAAGATCCTTCGAGGTCGAAGCTCTTTTGCTGCGTCCCAGGATCTTTGGGGCCTTTTCGAGGTTAAGGGAGAGGCACAATGACCATGGAATATAGCCTCCCGATCCTGTATGTATACTGTATGTCATAGAAATTTAAACAAATATAGAAAAATAAGGGAAATAATCCACATAAATCATTTTCGTTACGGTAAGAGCCTAAGTATCCCCAGCAGAGTCCCCATGCTGTCGCGCCCCTTTTTCTCTCGAAAGTGGGTTTCGACATGTGACAACTCTTTTAATTGAGGTATTAAAAGAGAAGAGTCACCACCTAAGGATTTTTATGGTACGTTAGGGCACCAATTTGCAAATAACTCCATTTAACTAATCAATGTCACCAACGATCGGGTAAGGGCTCAAATTACCTCAAAGAGAAGGTGTTAGCATTCTTCGAGGTCCACAATTATGGTTCCCAGCAGAATTTACACTATGTGGATTACATAATTAAGCTAGGTGATCATATAAGTGAAGAAATATCTAGTAGTTGAAGGCTCTATTATATCATAACCCACAATAATTACGCTATATAAATGATCGGTACAAATCTTAAAGATTACAAGGGTCCAACTGCGTTGGTCTATATTAAATGACTAAATGCTTTTAGCAAATATATAAAGGGAAGAGGGTCTATACTGAATTTTAATTTTAGTTTAGTTAAAAAAGAAGCTATTAGATTAAACAAGAAGCTACTAATTCAAAACGCTATCGGCGCATGTTAAGCTGGCATGCTAACATATGCTGGTAACTGAAAAGATGACTAACAACCGCCATAACCATCCGACGACTACGACGGAGGCGATGATTATGCCGGCGACTGGAATACTAAGGCGGAATACTCCACTGACGTTTGGAAGCTTCCTACCATCAAAGTTTCAATCAAATGAAGAGAAGAATGAAATTGAAGCAGAATTGATAGATTCAGATCAAAATCTCCCTGCAAGGGGAGGTAAAGATCAAGTAAAGAAGGAAATTCATGAACCAAGGAGACACCAATTCTCTGAAATTGGCACTAATAAGCAGGCCAGAAGTGAGGCGGCGAAGGAACATATTGAACGAGATGAAAGACTGGAAAACATCCGTGCTTCACAAATGGGCAAACCACTTACCTATGTCCCTCCATTAATAAGGGATGGAAAATTGGTGGTGAAGATTGTGGATGATGATATCAAAGCGCAGAAGGAGGTGTGGAGTTCTGCATTAATAGGATATGTACTTGGAGACACACCATATGTTCGATTAATGGACAATAATGTGAATACGGTATGGAATTTTGTTGCTAAACCTAAAAATTTTACCATGATGAGGGATACTATATATTCAAGTTCCAAACAATAGAGGATAGGGACTTGGTCTTGCAGGCTGGCCCATATACATACCACAATAAACCACTGATTTTGAGGAACCGGGAAATAGACTTTTACTTTGATCCAGAGTGGCTTAGCACTATTCCATTGTGGGTAATTCCCAGGACTACCAGTGGGTTATTGGTCACCTGAGGCATTAGGCAAATTGGCTAGTGGAGTTGGGAAACCACTATATACAGATAGAATAGCTGCTGAAATGGAGAGGATCTCTTATGCTCGAGTATTGATTGAAGTTGATGTCTCTCAGCCTTTGCCTGAATGTATTGAGATTGACACACCTTTTGGGGCATTTCAACAAAATGTGACATATGACTGGAGGCCAAAATTTTGTGTACACTGCATAAAATTTGGCCATGATGTAGAGAACTGTAGAAGAATTGATCCAGGAACAAAGGAGGATTCCTACCAGGAAGTAACTAAGAGGAAAAGGAGGAGAAATAGAAAGAAGAATCCAGTATGGCTGATTAAAGTATCAGGGAAACACCAGGGGACAAACCAAGAAGAAGCTCAACCTGAAAATGCAGTGGTAGAGGCACAACACAATGCCGCCCAAAGTACAAATAAAACCATAAGGTGCAACAGAATGAGCAAGAGACTAGCACACAAGGAAAGGGCAAGACTAAAGCCATACAAGAGTCTGCTCAGAATGAACCTGTGATGATGCTAAGGGCAAACAGATTTGCTGTGCTGAGAATTGAGGAACCTAACACTGCAGGGGGAGAATCGGTATGTGTACAAAAGGTGGCAGATCCCCCATGATTGTGTGTACATGGAATATTAGAGGGCTGAATAAGCTCTCAAAACAGAAGGAGTTGAAGCTCTTTCTGTAAAGACAAAAAATAGATCTCATGGGATGTGTGAAACCAGAGTTAAAGAAGGAAAAGCAAAGAAATCTTGCAGAAAGTAGCTAGAGGTTGGAAATACTGCTACAACTATAACACAACAGTAAATGGCAGAATTTGGCTTCTATGGAAGGACAATATAAATGTACAGATACAAACTATAAAGGATCAATATATACACTGTTTAGTAGACGAAAGCTCAACTCAGTTTACCACAGAATTTACTGTGGTATATGCTAAAAACACACTGTAACAAAGGGATGATTTATGGGTTGAATTACAGTAGGTTGGAACTCAAATCAGTAATGCATGGCTCTTATGTGGTGATTTCAATAATGGACTTACCACTGATGATAGAATTGGGCAACCAGTTACAGCAAAAGAAGTACAAGGATTTAAGAATTACTAAATAACCTGCAGTTGACTCCTATAAGGTCAATAGGCAGGCACTTTACTTGGTGCAATAAACGGCCTGTGGGAAGCAGAGTTTATAGCAAAATTGATTGGGCACTGGGTAATTTTCAATGGGTGCAGCAATATGGTCATATAGAGGTAGATTTCCTAAGCCCAGGAGTATCTGATCATTCCCATGTGATACTGAGATGTGGAAAGAAAAAAAGAATGTACCCAAAGCCATTTAAGTTCTTTGTTAATGTCATGGAACACCCTGAGTTTCATGCACGATTAAAGAGAGTATGGGCGCAAAATAAGGATACTGATGCCATGTCAAATGTCAGCAGGAAGCTACAGGAGCTGAAGCATGAAATAAAGGATCTCAATCAATATATGGCTTCTTATCAGCAAAGGCTAAATCAAGCTAGACAACAACTGGAGATTGTGCAAGCCAACATAAATGTTCAACCATTCTGTTAGAGCCTATTTGACCAGGAGAAAGAGATACTAGCTAATTTAGATAAATGGAGCAATATTGAAGAACAAGTACTTAGACAAAAATCCAGAGCAAATTGGATTCTGTGTGGTGATAGTAACTCAAAGTACTTTCATGCTCAGTGGAAGATTAGATAGAGCAAGAACACAATCTCCTCCATTTAGACAGAAACAGACATTAAACTCACAGATCTTGTACAAGTGGAATCAGAATTCACTGTTGTGTTCAAAGGACTAATGGATAGCTGCAGTGGTGAGATTAAATGTCCAAACTCAAAGATAATTAAAAAAGGGCCAGTGCTGACGAGGGAGCAACAACTAGAAATAATAAAGCCAGTGACACCTACAGAAATATACATTGCCATCAAAGATATGCCAACAGACAAAGCTCCAGGGATAGATGGTTTCCCAATTGAATTCTTCACAAGAAACTGGGAACTAGTGAAGAAAGATATCTGTGATACAGTACAGAACTTCTTTGAGACAGGAAGAATGCAGAAAAAGGTGAATTGTACAGCCATCACCTTGATTCCAAAGGTTAGTTCACCAAAACTAGTTAAAGACTATAGACCTATTGCATGCTACAACACATTTACAAAATCATAGCAAAGGTACTACAACTGAGAATTAAGAGGGTGATTGGGAGCATAGTGAGTCAGTCACAATCAGCTTTTGTAGAAGGAAGGAGTATTATTGACAACATCTTATTCAGTCATGAGCTATTCAAAGGACACAACAGGAAAGGGGTATCTCCTAGATGTGTCATGAAAGTGGATCTTAGGAAAGCTTATGATACTATAGACTGGAGGTTCTTGAGGAGGATGCTTAGTGATCTTGGCTTCCCATTCAGATTCATTGAATGGATTATGGAATGTGTCACAACTGTCTCGTACTCTGTAGTGCTAAATGGAGGCCTCACCAAACCTTTTCAAGGACGAAGAGGTATCAGACAAGGGGACCCTATGTCCCCCCTACCTCTTTGTAATTGCAATGGAGTATCTGAATAAGGAAATGATGATGCTAGCAGAAAATGGGGATTTTAACTTCCATCCTAGATGCAGGAAACTAGGTATAATTAACATCTGCTTTGCCGATGATTTGCTCATGTTCTATAGGGCAGACACTGAATCCATCTGGCTACTTCAAGGGGTGTTTCAGGAATTCTCTAAGCTACTGGTTTACAAGCAAACAAAGACAAAAGCTCTATCTATTTGGCAGGAGTGAATGAAGATAAAAAATAGGCAATCTTGAGCATGTTGGGGTTTGAGGAGGGTAAGCTACCCTTCAGATACTTAGGAGTACCACTATCCTCTAAAAAACTAACTGTGCAGCAATGCATACCCCTAATAGAGAAGATAACATATAGAATAAGTGCTGGTCAGCAAGGTTACTATCCTATTCTGGCAAGCTTCAACTGATAAAGTCTTTACTGTTTGGCATTCAAACATACTGGGCACAGATATTTCTACTCCTAAGAAAGTCATGAAGATGATAGATGCAGTTTGCAGAACCTTTTTATGGACTGGAGAAGCAACTATCACAAGGAAAGCTCTAATAGCTTGGGAACATATCTGCAGGCCTACATCTACAGGGGGATTGAATGTCATCAACTTGGGCTTGTGGAACAAGGCTGCTGTGATGAAACAACTATGGGCAGTTGCAATGAAAAAGGACTGCTTATGGATAAAATGGGTCAACAATTACTATATTAAGAAGCAGAATTTAGAACACATGCCTATACCTAAGAATGCAGCTTGGGTAATTAGGAAAATAATTGAGACAAGGGAAGAACTGAATAGACAACCTATGCAGGGAACCCTGTGTGATCGACTGCAGACACTACAGGTACAAGGCAAATTTTCCATAAAGCAGGCTTACTTTATGCTGATGCTCCAGTACCAAAAAGTCCAGTGGAAGAGCATAATCATGCAGACAAACAACCATCCCAGATACAGATACAAATTATTACAGGCCCAAATGAAATAGTACAAACCCAAATATGACTAGTTACAGAATGAAACAACTGCAAGCCCAATAAAAAGGCCCAATACAGAATAACCTAGTGATATTTCTGGGCCTTCAATAGCCTTACTCTTTGCACAACCAGTAGGCCCAAATCCCGGGCTTACCAAGACAATTAGAGATGCCTGAATCTAATGCCAGGTCCAACAACATATCTGGCCCAACAAAACTAGGCCCAAATGAATGCCTTACTTACCCAACTGGATGCCAAACTAACCATACAAGTGACAACTATATACTAAGTCACAAAGACAGGATTACACGAAATAAGGTAGGCTTATGCAGTATTTCCAGAAACAAGTTCAAAGTGACAGGATTGAACATCACAAGCTAGCAAACCACTCCAAATAGAGTTGCAAAGTAAAACATGATCTAGAATCAACCTAAAGGACTTTAGACATAAGAGTTTTGAAGGTCTAGCAGAATCAAAGACATGAACAAATGAAATAGCAGTCTTCACGTGGAAGTTCTAACATGAGATCCTAGTGAAGGTATGATCCCAAACATCATAACAAGTAGGCTAGTAGGCATAGTCTATAATGTTTGACAAGCAATCACTTAGTTGAACATGTGAAACTTAACTTGCTGAGCATCAGTCATAACACAAAAATTCAGAAACATTACCATAACCCATAGTAGGTGAAATATGTCAACTCTAGATTAACAGGATAGGTAGGCATCAGGACTTATACTAGTTAACCACATATAGAAGAAGATGCTACATATTGAAGTCTTAGGCAATATTTGAAGAACACATAATTGAACAAGTCAAAAGAGCATAGAGTTTACAAATAGGAAGTAGGCTACACTAGAAGTCTTAGGCTACATATTGTCATGTTTGTTTAGAAGTTCAGGCAATACTGGCATTTAGAAATTCCATGAGCATGGGTCAACCATAAGAAAGTTAAAAAGTTATACATGAATGACTCAATAGGAAGTAATACACTAGAACAAATTCTGGGCACGAATTAGTCTATCACAAGAATCTAAGACGTGCAGAGAGATTAACTCATGATAAGTAGCATATATAAGCATTCAGACATACACAAACACACTAGGCTAAGAAGGCTTAAGACAGTAAGAAGTCATGGGCATACATCAAAGCTTAGAGATTTAGGCAGTTTCTGACGTTAGGAAACACAAGGCTACAGGATAACTTCAAAGCAAAGAGGACAACAAACAGAAACAAAATAGTAGCATATTGGTTCACCAAAGCTTAAGTGACATAGATATACAGAGCATGAACACGAGCACAAGAGAATGAAATTGTGAGAGTCAAAGGTACTTACCAGTTACAAATTAACGAACAAGCAATGAGAAGAGTAATTTCCAGTAGTAATTCAGTTATCAGTAGCAAAGAGCAGCAAAATCTCAAAATCCTAGTGTGTTAGACTTCCCAAGGGTATTAAGTGAACCCCGGGCAGTGCTCTCACTGAGAGAGTATATATGGAAGGAAAATCATGGAGAGATTCCATATTAGAGTTGGAGTTGGGAGGATAGAGGAGGTGGCTACTAGGGTTTGAGAGGAGAAGAGAGAACATTTGAGAGGGTTTGAGGCGACTATTAGGTGAGAAATGAGTTAGGGTTTCCGGGGTTTGGTTAATTAAAAGGGCTTGGGTGAGCGAGGGTCGTAGATCTTGAGAGATCAACGGCAAGGATTTAAAAGATGAACGGGGTAGGTCGTTTAAACGGGTATCGACCGGGTTTATTAAAGGTCATTTGGTTTGGGCCAGGGGGATTGAGATAAGGTTTGGGGTATTTGATCCATTAATTTGGTCCGAAAATTAGCTTAGGATTGGGATGGATTTAAATACAAGAAATTAAGGGAAGATAATTTAATAAAATGGTTAAATTAAATATAAAAAAAATACTATTTATGAAAATTAATACTTTAAGACAATAGTTGAAGATTATAAAAATATAAAAAATTATTTTGACCCTAAATAAGATGACAAATGCAATTAATTATAAAGTATAGGTTATTATTGTGGAATTTTGTAATTAGCATAAAAATATAAATGTAATTATATAAAATGAAGTAAAATGTTATGAAACATACATGTGGGTGTAGATAATAATTTTGGATGATAAAGGCATCACAAAATAATTTGAATGGATACTTAACGAATATTTGAACAATTTAAGTGTAAGAAAATTAATTTTAAAGACTTAAAAAGTTATAATTCTTTTTTACAGAAATTACTTATATGACTCTTGTAAATTGAGGATGATACATGGATGATATTTTAAAAGTATATATGATACTTTATAATAGTATGAGGGCAAAATTGGGTATCAATAATGTGTACGTAGACCTTACCCCTACCTTGAGAAGGTAGAGAGGCTAATTTCGATTGACCGTCGGCTCAACGAAAAATGAAAAGAATCAGTAGCAATACGCAGTAAAAACAACAAGATATTAAGAAAGCTGAAGCGAAAGATAATAAGAAAATTAAAAAATAGTAATAGTAGTCTAAAAATAAGAAAAATAAGACTCACACTAAAACCACAAGTATGGAAAAGACCCATGGTCAACTACCTACTAACCTTCTACCCTAATGCTCGGCCTCCACACCCTCATATCAAGGGTCATGTCCTCAGTAAGTTGAAACAGCGCCATGTCCTACCTAATCACCTCGCTCCAATACTTCTTTGGCCTACCTCTACATCTCCTCATACCCTTTAAGGCCATCCCCTCACACCTACTTACTGGAGAAGCTATGCCTCGCCTCTTTACATGCCTGAACAATCTTAGCCTCACTTTTCGCATCTTGTCCTCCATAGAGGCCACTCTCACCTTGTCTTGAATGTCTTCATTCTTAGTCTTATCTAACATGGTATGCCTACACATCCATCTCAACATCCTTATTTCTGCTACTTTTATCTTTTGGACATGGAAGTTCTTGACTGTCCAACACTGCCTCGTACAACATAGTTGGTCTTACCACCACTCTGTAGAACTTACCTTTAAGTTTTGGTGGCATACTCTTATCACTTAAGACACTAGATGCCTAGCTTCCAATTTATCCACCCCGCTTCGATATGTTTGTGACATTCTTGTCGATCTCCCCATTTTCTGGGATTACTAACTCAAGGTACTTGAAAATTTCTCTCTTGGGAATAATTTATGTATCAAGACTCACATCCACATCTTCTTCCTGGGTCACATTGCTGAATTTGCATTCCAGGTATTCTATCTTGGTCTTGCTCAACTTGAAACCTTTAGACTCTAGGGTCTATTTCCAAACCTCCAGCCTCTCGTTAAAACCACTTTGTGTCCTATCAATTAGTACTATGTCATCTTTAAATAACATGTACCACAACACCTCCCCTTGAATGTATCACCAAGGCAAATAAAAACTCGCTAAGAGTTAATCCTTGGTGCAACCCCATCACAACTGGGAAGTGTTCCGAGTCTCCGCCCACTGTCCTCACCCAAGTCTTAAATCCATCATACATGTTCTTAATCACCCTAGTGTAAGCTATGGGAACATCACTAGAACCCAAACATCTCTATGAAACCTCCTTTGGTACCTTCTCGTATGCCTATTCTATGTCAATAAACACCATATGCAAGTCTCTATTCCTTTTTCTTATACTGCTCCATAAATCTACTAACGAGGTAAATGGCTTTCGTAGTTGAATGCCCAGGAATAAAATTAAACTGGTTCTCGAAAATAGCCACACTTCCCTCACCCTCACATCGACCACCCCCTC
The DNA here is from genome assembly GCF_001879085.1 of Nicotiana attenuata. Classification (NCBI taxonomy): domain Eukaryota; kingdom Viridiplantae; phylum Streptophyta; class Magnoliopsida; order Solanales; family Solanaceae; genus Nicotiana; species Nicotiana attenuata. The sequence goes on along the minus strand of NW_017670583.1, from coordinate 370,208 downwards.
TCAAACTTCATAGTATGGCTAAGTAGCTTGATACCAATATAGTTGTTGTAACTTCTTATATCACCCTTGTTCTTATAAAATGGAATCATCATACTCCACCTCCATTCTCTGGGCATCTTCTTCATCCTAAAAATGACATTAAACAACCTAGTGAGACGCTACAAGTCTTCCTTCCTACGTAATTCCATAATTCCATCGGGATTATGCCTGTCCAGGTCACTCATCCCCTACTTATCTTTCTTATCGCCTCTTCCATCAAACTCTGCCTTTCTCATCTTTGATGCACTTCACTTGGTCCAAATCATGAGCCTTACTTTCTCTTACCTTAGCTATCCTATCCAGCTTCTAATCCATGTCTTCGTCCCAAAGTTCTTCATACAAAAATCCAAATGTTGCATTCTTAGCTACAGTAACTGCTAACTTTGCCTCCTTCTTAGCTTTTTATACCGCTCCTTGTTTTTTTTCTCCTCCTCATCTATGTATCTGCTAACTTTAAATATGCTGCTTTCTTGGCTTCCACTTTTTCTTGGACCTCTGCATTCCACCACTAGTCCCCTTTAGGTTACCAGAGTAACCATTCGAGACCCTAACACCTCTCTTACAGATTTCCTAATGCATTTCGTGGTTATGGTCCACATACCACTTGCATCCTCGCTACTCCTCCAAGCCCCTTAGCCATCAGCTTCTCCCCTAACTCCTGAGCATTGTCCTTAGTCAATGCACCCATCATGATTTTAGATTGGCCATACACAGCCCCTTTTTTCCATTTCCTCATGATCTCTAAGTCCATTACCAAGAGCCTATGTCAGGTTGTGATATTTGCACTTGGGATAACCTTATAATCCATTCATAAACCTCTATCACACTTCCTGAAGAGAAGGTAATCAATTTGGATCTTGTCCACCGTACTCTAGAGGGTGACCAAGTGTTCTTCCTTCTTATCAAAACATGAGTTAGCTATCACCAAATCAAAAGCTTTAGAAAAATAAAAAAATAAAGTACCAACTCTAATTCTATCTCAAAAATTGAAGTCCCTTATGCATGTCGTCATAACTCCCAGAAGTCGACCCAATATGGCCATTGAAATCATATAATCCATTCATAAACCTCTATCACACTTCCTGAAGAGAAGGTAATCAATTTGGATCTTGTCCACCGTACTCTAGAGGGTGACCAAGTGTTCTTCCTTCTTATCAAAACATGAGTTAGCTATCACCAAATCAAAAGCTTTAGAAAAATAAAAAAAAATAAAGTACCAACTCTAATTCTATCTCAAAAATTGAAGTCCCTTATGCATGTCGTCATAACTCCCAGAAGTCGACCCAATATGGCCATTGAAATCATATAATCCATTCATAAACCTCTATCACACTTCCTGAAGAGAAGGTAATCAATTTGGATACTTGTCCACCGTAACTCTAGTAGGGTGACCAAGTGTTCTTCCTTCTTATCAAAACATGAGTTAGCTATCACCAAATCAAAAGCTTTAGAAAACTATAAAAAATAAAGTACCAACTCTAATTCTATCTCAAAAATTGAAGTCCCTTATGCATGTCGTCATAACTCCCAGAAGTTGACCCAAATATGGCCAATTGAAATCATATAATCCATTCATAAACCTCTATCACACTTCCTGAAGAGAAGGTAATCAATTTGGATCTTGTCCACCGTACTCTAGAGGGTGACCAAGTGTTCTTCCTTCTTATCAAAACATGAGTTAGCTATCACCAAATCAAAAGCTTTAGAAAAATAAAAAAAAATAAAGTACCAACTCTAATTCTATCTCAAAAATTGAAGTCCCTTATGCATGTCGTCATAACTCCCAGAAGTTGACCCAATATGGCCATTGAAATCATATCCTACGCATATCTTCTCGGACTGCAAAATAACATGCATAGCCTCGTCCAAATCCTCTCAAAAGCACCTTTTGATCTCCTTATCCAATCCCACTTGAGGTGCATAAACACTAGTAACGTTTAAAGTAAGCCCTCCAACAACTACCTTAATAGCCATCAGCTTGTCATTCATCCTCCTAACCTCTATCACTAGCTCTCTAAGTTCCTTATCAACCAGGATGCGTACCCCATTATTGCCCCTCACGCCTCTGGAGTACCACAATTTAAACATGCTTATATCCCGAGCATTTGTTCCCACCCGTTTAGTATCCTAAACATATACTATATTGATTTTCCTCTTCTGTAGAATCTTTACTAACTCAATAGACTTCCCCGTCAAAATCCCTATGTTCCATGACCCAACACTCAGCCTAGAGACTCCCTTACCAACCTTGGCCCCCGCCCCCCCGCCCCACCTGAGGACATGAACTTACTCTACCATCAATCACCATAACCAATATAGTTTAAAAGAGACTAACCCGAAACTACCACACATACAAGCAAAGATTTAAAATAGAAAATATACACTAAAACTTACAACTTAGGCACTAATTACGAATACAGATAAGCAAATGCAACTAAGAAAAAAAATGTTGAAAGTGTTGTGTTTAAACTAGAACAAGTGAATATAAGTCGAACTGAATACGAAGGTCAAAAATAAAGGACGAGCAAGCAAATACTACCACACAAAATAGCAGATACAAGGCAATAGCGATAGAACATGGATTGTAGTCAAGGATTATAGTCAAGGAAGCCAGTGTCGCTGCCACCTAATGACATTCACTGGAACAGTAAAGCTCACAAGAAATCTAGTTCACTGGTTCTAGTCTATCTGAATCTTTAACAAGTAAAGGAGTGTTCGCGCAACGACAATCTACATGTACTGAGTCTCATGCACCATTGCGAGAATGAAAACTTTACCAGAAAACTCATGGTGCCCAAACAGTATAAAGAGAAAGAGAGAGAACCATAGTGGGGGAAGAGGACCTGCAACAACTAGAAAGAGGGAGAAGAATAACAGAGAGAGAGAGAGAGAGAGAGAGAAAGAAAAGAAGAAGAAAAAGAAGAAGAAGAAGAAGAAGAAGAAGAATGATAGAAACAAGAAGGAGAACTAGACTAGCATCGGCACAGAAGGATGGTACTAGACTCTAACCAGAAAAGGGGAAGAGGAAAAGGAGGAGGCAGAAAGTAAGGAGAGGGAGAGAGAGACCGAGAGAGAGAGAGAGAGAGAGAGAGAGAGAGAGGGAGAGAGAAAGAAAAGTAATATGGAGAAGGAATGAGGGGGGCCTTACATGTGGCGTGTTGGTGAGAAGCACAATTGCCATGCCGGTGAGGTTAAGTGACAGTTAGTCACTTGATCCAAATAAAAAATTAATTTCAAGAACACAACAAAAAACATTTCTCCAAAATAAGAGGAATGCAAAAATAGGTATGTACAAAAAGTACTCAGCTATTGGTGTGAGTTTTGTCTTGTTTCAAACGACGGGTCTTCTTCATATGGCATATTCATCTTATGGTAAATGTGGTCCAATATTTTCAAAGAAGCTATGTCTTCCTCGGAAGCATAAGTTTGGAAAGAGGTAGTCAATGGTGAGATTGAATCTATATCAAAATAATCATTCTTGGGGATGGTTGATCTTTCTCCCAAGAACAAACCTTTAGGTTCCATATGGATTTTTTAGAAGAAAATAAAAAATAATGATGCTATTGACAAGTATAAGGAAAGACTTGTTGTTAAAGGTTATAGACAACGAGTGTAACAACACGACCATATGTTTTGTGAATTGTAGCCTCATTTCCCCTATTTGATTATCCATATATGTGTATTTGTTGTTATGTGACATACAGGGATGGTTGGCTTGGGTTTGTGAAGGTATTGGAGTGAATCGCAACACTTAGTTACATGGTTGGAGGCTTAAGTTGTAAAAGTTGGCCGAGGTTTGACTTTTGTGTAAATGACCTAATAATTGTGTTTTGATGGTTCAATAGTTTTTATGGCAATTTTTGACTTAGGCATATGTCCGATTGGGATTTGAAGGTTCCTATGTTGATTTGGATTTTTTTGACCAAAGTTGGCAATTTGAAGGTTTGAAAAGTTCATAAGTTGCCCGTGAGTAGACTTTGTTGCTATCTGGTTTGTATTGTTGATTTGGAAGTTGGAATAGGTTCGATATGTCATTTGGGACTTGTGCGCAAAATTTGAGGTCATTTCGAGTTGATTAGACGTGGTTCAACACGCATTTTGGAATGTTGGAAGTTGATTAGTTCCTTAGGATTGAATCGAGGTGTGATTCGTGATTTTGATGTTATTTTGTGGTTTGGGATTGAATGGGTTCTTGGACGGAGTCTCGGGTGTGTTTCAGATTAGTTTCAAATCTTTTCCATGTTGTTTGGCAGTTTTGGTCTGCTATTTTCGCACCTGCGATGTATTGGGCACAAGTGCGAGTCCTCAAAATCGGACCTGGGGCAGCATATGTGCTACATGGTTGGGGGAGGTTATGTCCAGAGATGCGGCAATGCGCTTGCGCAAAAGCGGTTGGATGGGACTTAAGTAACTTCCGCATCTGCAATGGGTTTTCTGCATATGCGGTACTGCATAAGTGGGATTTTGGTTCGCAAAAGCAGAAACTGCTAGGCAGAATATTTTTTTCAGGGTTTCGTCATATTGCATTCTTTGGAGTTTTGGAGCTCAGCTAGAGGCAATTTTTGGAGGGTTTTCACTACAATTTGACAGGTAAGTAATCTCTACTTGATGTTAGATCTTGTTTTCCCATAGATTATTACTCCTAGAATATGTGATTTAAAGGAAAAATTTGAGGATTTTTGCTATGGTATTTGGAGAGTGATAGTGGTGATTTGGGGATTGATTTGTGGTCGGATTTGGAAGAAACCCACATATTTGTGAGTTTTGTTGGATTCCGGGGTGCGGGACCGTGGTTAACTGTTTTGTTGACTTTGTATATTTGTATCATGATCAAAGCTTTATTGTTTGGTTTTTTTACCTATGGCCTTATTTAATGTTGTTGAGTTGTTTTTAGCTAGATTTTAGTCAATCAGAGGTCGATTTCCGCGGGAAGGGATTTCTAGAGTATTGATTTGCTTGCTTGAGGTAAGTATCTTACCTAAACTTAGTTGAGACACTAGTTTCCTGAGTTATTAGTGATGGCTAGGTGCTATAGGTAGCGCACATGAGAGAGGTTGATCCCATGTGTGTGCAGAGGGGTATTGTTTCATTTTCGGGGTAGTTCTTAGGCTATGATGTACCTTGAATTGACAACATTTCTTATCTATTTGCAATTTCCTTGGGTGCATACATGTTTTATTGGCATATCTGCTAGATATGGAATGTATACATGCCTCATTGTGCATATCTTATCTATATGCAATTTTGTTTGATTACTGAGAGCACGTTACATATCATCTATATATGTCTACCAGTGCACCAAGACTTGATAATAGATGCATATCTTCTCTATATGCTAGATTTTAATCTAATACATAGCTTGGCACATTATCTCTTATGCAACAAGATGACTTAATCTGTGTTTTATGATTTGATGATGCTATTGTTGTGTACTTGTTAAATTTATGAATTGATCAGGTTATTAGCGAGTATCATTGATAATTCTTGCCCTCTATTACCTCGCCGAGATTAGCTATGATACTTGCTAAGTACATGGGGTCGGTTGTACTCATACTACACTCTGATTCTGTTGGATCGAGTCGAGATCCGCTGTGATTGTTGGTGTGAATTGCCGAGAGATGAAGTAGATCTACATTTGAACCGAAGTCTTTAGTGTCTCTTTCCATTTTAGTTGTTATTATTATTCAGACTGTATTTTAATATTGTATTTCCAGACTTGTAATTATTTTAGAGCTCATGATTCTGTATTACCAGTTCTCGGGGGATTTTATGTATTGACATAGGTTATTTATGGCATTTGGTTGTAGACTTGTACTATTTCCGCTAATTATGTATCTATTCTGCTTTTTCCACGCTTGTCTGGCCTAGCAAGTGATTTAGGCACCATCACGATCGGATGGTGGTTTTTGGGTCGTGACAAGTTGCTATGAGAGCCCTAGGTTCATAGGTTGTATGGTTCATGAGCAAGTTTAGTAGAGTCTTGCATATTGGTACGATGACGTCTATACTTATCTTCGAGAGCTACCGAACTGTTAGGAAGAGTTTCACTTTCTTTCATCCTTGTTGTGCTGACTTGTTAATTCCAAAATTTGAACCTTTATTCTTCTGCTCTCTCATAAATAGTAAGGACACATTCAGCCAGGTTAGCCGGGTAGGCACCAGTGCCACCAATCAGGGCCGCGAGAGGCCAGGTCTAAGGTAGAGGCCGAGGTGGGGCTCATGCTACATATATAGTAGCATATGTGGAGCATCCAGTTGCTTAGTGGAGGACCAGGTTCTGAACATTGTTAAGCCGGTGGGACCAACTTAGACACCAGTAGTACCTATTGCTATACCTGCACTTTAGGAGACATTGGCCTAGATGTTGAGTGTGTATACGAGCATGGATAAGGTAGCAATGGTACCAGTTGCACCATCTACCTCGCATACCGGGGGAGGAGCCGAGAATCTTGTTGTCCATACACCGGAGCAGCTAGCTTAGTGTTATTCGGCATCGGAGGTTCTGCCCGTACAGACAATTGTTGTAGCACAGGTCAAAGTTGGACCATCTTTGACTGATGAGGAACAGAAGAGGTTAGAACAATTTCAAAGGATTCACCCTCGCAATTTTAGTGCAGGAGAGTCACATGACGCTCAGAGTTTTCTTGATTAATGTCGTCGGATTCTTCACACATCTGATCTTGTAGACTCCAATGGATTTGACTTCACTACTTTTCAGCTAATGGGGCCAGTCTATAAGTGGTGTAAAACCAATGAGTTAGGTAGGCCAGCTGGCGTAGCACCACTTACATGGCATCAGTATTCAGTTCTCTTCTTAGAGAAGTTTGTTCTACAGACTCGCATAGAGGAGTTGCATAGGGAGTTTGAGCATCTACGCCAGGAGGGCTTGGCTGTGACCTAGTATGAGATGAGACTCACATAGTTTACATGTCATGTAGTATTTTTGATCCGTACTGAGCGGGAGAGTACATGAGGTTCGTTGATGGCCTCAACTATGGCCTTCGATATGGTATGGCTCGGAGTCCGAGACGGATGTAAAGTTTGATCAAGTGGTTTAGATTGTTAGGCATATGGAGCATGTTCATCGGCTTGCGCGAGAGGAGCGAGAGGCCTAGAGGCCTTATGGTTTTAGTGGTTTTGGTAATGCCTCGTCTGGAAGCCAATCATATCACAGCAGAGGTCGTTCTTTTAGGCCTGCTCAAGTAGCTCGTCAAATTCCTCGTGGTTCATTAGTTAGCCACAGTTTATAATATGATTGCCTAATTCTTTCATTATTCAGTGTGCTTCTGGCACGGAGTTCTTGCCACGCTCCATTTGCTCAGGGTTCTACAGGTGATTATTCGGATTATTAGGTTCAGCCGTTAGGTCAACAACCTCGTCGAGGAGGGTTATTTCGAGTGTGCAGACTTGAGTCATGTCAAGAGGGATTGCCCCAGGCTTCTGAGTAGTGTCCCACAGTTGAGCATGCAACCTATGGCTTCAGCACCAGTAACTACACCACCCGCTCAGCCAAGTGGGGCTAGGGCTCAGTCTGTTTAAGTTGTCCCTAGAGGAGGAGGTTAGTCAGCTATTGGACAGGCCCGTTGCTATGTTTTTCCAGTCAATCCAGAGGCAGTTGCTTCTGATACAGTGATCAGAGGTATGGTTTCAGTGTGCCACAAGGATGCTTCAGTATTATTTGACCCTGGTTCCACTTATTCTTATGTGTTATTATATTTTGCGCGTTATTTGGATATGCCTCGTGATTCTCTTGATATTCTTGTTCACATCTTTACACTGGTGGGTGATGCTATTATGGTGGATCATGTATATCGGTTTTGTGTGATTACCATTGGGGATTATGAGACTATGGTTGATCTTTTATTGCTCATTTGGTTGATTTTGAGGTGATTTTGGGTATGCAGTGGCTATCTCCGTGCCATGCTATTCTTGGCTTGCATGATAAGACCGTGATGTTGGCGATGCTGGGTTCCTAGGTTGGAGTGGAGAGATTTGCTTGCTCAGACTACTAGTAGAGTGATTTCATTTTTGAAAGCTCAACGGATGGTTGAGAAGGGTGTTTGGATTATTTGGCGTTCATGACAGATGTTAGTGCTGATACTCCTACCGTTGAGTCAGTTCCAACAGTGATGGAGTTCTCATATATGTTTCCTGCAGACTTGACGAGCATGCCACCCAATAAGGATATTGATTTTGGTATCCATCTGGTGTCGGGCACTCAGCCCATCTCTATTCCACCTTATCGCATGGCACCAGCGAAGTTGAAGAAATTGAAGGAACAATTACAGGAATTACTCGATAAGGGTTTCATCAGCCCTAGTGTGTCACCTTTAGGTGCACCAGTGCTATTTGTGAAGAATAAAGTTGGTTCTATGAGGATGTGCATCGACTCTCGGCATTTGAACAAAGTTACCATCAAGAACAAGTACCCACCGTCGCATATTGATGATTTACTAGATCAGCTTCATGGTGCTAGGGTATCCTCGAAGATTGACTTGAGATCGGGTACCATCAATTGAAGATCATGGCTTAAGATATACCTAAGACGGCTTTCAGGACCAGTTATACGCATTATGAGTTCTTGATGATGTCTTTTGGGCTGACCAATGCCCCAGTATCTTTCATGCACTTTATGAACAATGTATTTCAATCTTAGCTGGATTCTTTTGTTGTTGTGTTCATTGATGATATGTTGGTGTATTCTCGCAGCCAGGAGGAGCATGAGCAACATTTGAGGATAGTGCTCCAGAATTTAAAGGAGAAGAAGCTATATGTTAAATTCTCCAAGTGCGAGTTTTGGTTACACGCGATGGCATTCTTGGGTCACGTGGGGTCTAGTGAGGGGATTAAGGTGGATCCAGAGAAGATTGAGGCAGTTTTGAGCTGTCCCAGACACATTCTACAGCTATAAAGATCTAGATTTTCCTAGGGTGCGTTGGGTATTATTGCCGTTTTGTATAGGGATTTTCATCTATCACAACCCAATTGGCTAAATTCACGCAGAAGGGTGCCCCATTTAGGTGGTCTGATAAGTGTGAGGACAATTTTCAAAAGCTTAAGACTGCCTTGACTGTAACTCCAGTTCTAGTTTTGCCTTTGGAATTGGGTTCATATATAGTCTATTGTGATGCTTTATGGGTTGGTATTGTGTGTGTGTTGATGTAGGATGGTAGAGTGATTACCTATGCTTCACGTCAATTGAAGTCCCATGAGAAGAACTACCTAGTGCATGATTTAGAGTTAACAGCTATTGTTCACGCTCAAGATTTAGAGGCATTATCTGTATGGCATGTCCTACGAGGTGTTCACGGATCACCGAAGCATCCAGTATCTATTCAAGCAAAAGGATTTGAACTTGAGGCAACGGAGGTGGTTATAGCTATTTAAAGACTATGATATTGCCATTCTTCATTCTTTATCATCCGGGGAAGGCCAATATGGTTGCCGATGCCTTGAGTTGGAAGGCGGAGAGCATGGGGGGTCTTGTTTTTATTCCAGATGGGAGAGGCCGTTAGATATGGATGTGCATGCTTTGGCCAACAGATCCATGAGATTGGATATTTTGGAGCCCAGCAGAGTCCTTGCTTGTGTTGTATCACGGTCGTCCTTATTTGAGCGCATCAATGTGTGTCAGTATGATCATCCACACATGTTTGTCCTAAGGGATAAGGTGCAGCACAACGATGCCAAGGAGGTGACTATTGGTGATGATGGTATGTTGTATCTTCAGGGCCGGATTTGTGTGCCTAATGTGGACGAGTTGTGGGAGTTGATTCTTAAAGAAGCTCATAGTTCGCGGTATTTCATTCATATGGTGCCGCAAAGTTGTACCCTAATTTGAGGCAACATTAGTGGTTGAGAAGGATAAAGAAGGATATTGTTGAGCATGTTGCACAGTGTTTGAACTATCAGTAGATTAAATATGAGCATCATAGACCTGGTGGTTTGCTTTAAAGGCTAGATATACCGAAGTGAACTGAGAGGGTATCACTATGGATTTTGTAGTGGACAGACACGACCAAGTTTGCACACTTCATTCCAGTCATGACTACCTACACTTTAGAGCAGCTGGCTCGGATTTATCTCAGAGAGATTGTTCACCTACATGGTGTGCCTGTGTCTATTATCTCGGATCAAGGGACTCAATTTACCTAGCATTTTTTAAGAGTAGTACAACGTGAGTTGGGCACAAAGGTCGAGCTGAGTACGACATTTCATACCCGGATGGACGGGCAGTCCGAGCGTACTATTCAGATCTTAGAGGACATATGCGAGTCTGTGTCATTGATTTTGGGGTCAATGGGATCAGTATCTACCATTAACAGGGTTCGCCTACTACAACAGCTATCAGTCTAGTATCGAGATTGCTCCATATAAGGCTTTATATGGGAGGCGATGTCGTTCCCCAGTTGTTTGGTTTGAGCCTGTGGAGTCTAGGATGTTGGGCACTAATTTGGTTCGTAATGCCTTGGAGAAGGTGAAATTGATTTAGGAGCAGCTTCTTCAGCGCAGTCCAGGCAAAAGAGTTATGCTGACAGGAAGGTTTGTAATGTGTCATTCATGGTAGGTGAGAGGGTTCTACTCAAGTTTCGCCCATGAAGGGTGTGATGAGGTTCGAGAAGAATGGCATGTTTATCCCTCGGTATATTGGTCCATTTGAGGTTTTTGAGAGGGTTGATGAGGTGGATTACCGACTTGATTTGCTACCTAGCTTTTCAGGATTCCATCCCATGTTTCATGTTTCTATGCTTCGAAAGTATTATGAGGATCCGACACATGTGTTGGTTTTAAGCTGGGTGCAGTTGGACAAAGATTTGACTTATGATGAGGAGCCAGTAGCCATTTTGACATGCAGGTTCACAAGCTGAAGTTGAAGAATATTGCATTGGTGAAGGTTCATTGGAGGGGTCAACCATTCGAGAAGGCGACTATGGGGACCGAGCTTGATATACACAGCATATATCCTCACATTTTTGGCATTCCTGGTATAACTCTAAACCCGTTCAAGGACGAACGTTTGTTTAAGGAGGGGAGAGTGTAACGACATGGCAGGTCGTATTGTCAATTATAGCCATGTTTCCCCTATTTGATGCTCCTCATGTGTGTATTTGTTTCTATGTGACTTGTGGTGATGGTTCGCTTGGGTTTGGGGAGGTTTTGGAGTGAATCAGAATAATTAGTTCCATGGTTGAAGGCTTAAGCATTAAGAGTTTATTGAGGTTTGAATATTGTGTAAATAACCTTGAAATGGTGTTTTGATGGTTCCAATAAGTTCATATGGCGATTTTGAACTTAGTCATATGTCCGGATTGGGATTTGGAGGTTCCTAGGTTGATTTGGTTTTTTTGGGCGAAAGTTGGCAATTTGAAGGTTTGGAAGGTCATAGGTTGACTGGGAGTTGACTTTATTGATACTGGGATTGTATTGTTGTTTTGTGAGTTTGAATAGATTCATTATATCATTTGGGACTTCTGCACAAAATTTAAGATCATTCCGAGTTGATTTGACGTGGTTCGACACGAGTTTGGGGAAGTTGATGGTTGATTAGTTCTTTAGGCTTGAATGGAGGTGCAATTCGTGATTTTGATGTTATATTTTTAATTTGGGGCCTCCAGTAGGTCCATATTGTATTTTGGGATTGATTGGTGTGCTTGAACGGGGTCTTGAGTCAGTTTTGGAAGAATTTTGGATCTTTTCCATGTTGTTTGGAAGTTTTTGTCTACTATTTGCGCACCTGTGATGTATTAGGCACAGATGTGATGCATGGCTAGGGGAGGCTAAGCCAAAGATGCGACAATGGGAGCGCATATGCGCTTGCACAGAAGCGGATGCGCAAAAGAGATAAGGAGTCCACAGAAGTGGTTGGATGGGAGTTAAGTGACTTCCGCATCCGCGATAGGGTTTTCGCATATGCAGTACTGCAGAAGCGGGATTTTTGTCCGCAAATACGGAAACTACTAGGCAGAATGTAGTTTTTAAGGGTTCGGCTATTTTGCATTATTTTGAGTTTTAGAGCTCAGCGAGAGGTAATTTTTGGAGGGTTTTTCACTACAATTTGAAGGGTAAGTAATATCTACTTAATTTTGATGTTAGATCTTGTTTCCCAATGGATTATTACACCTAGATTATGCGATTTAAAGGAGAAATTTTGGGGATTTTGCTATTGTTTTTGGAGAGTTAAAAGTGGTGATTTGGGGGTCTATTTGAGGTCGGATTTGGATGAAACACATAAATTTGGACTAATATTTGAGTGGATGTTCGGGATTTGTGAGTTTTGTCGGGTTCTGGAGTGCGGGCCCGAGGTTTGCATTTTTAGTTGAATTTGAGTATTGTATCAAGATCAACGCTTTATTGTTAGAATTTGTTTCATATGGCCTTATTTGATACCGTTGAGTTGTTTTTGGCTAGATTCGAGCCGTTCGGAGGTTGATTCGCGCGGGAAGGGATTTCTAGAGTATTTATTTCCTTGCGTGAGGTAAGTATCTTACCTAAACTTGTTACAGGCACTAGTTGGCTGAGTTATTGCTATGTGTTATGGGTGGCGCACAGGAGAGATATTGAGCCTATGTGCGTGCACCAATTTTTTTACATGCTCGGGGTTGTGCTTAGGCTATGTTATGCCTTGAATTGATTGCTAAGCTTCATGCTATCACGCTTATTATGATTGTACCCCCTTTGCGAGTTACTGGAATCATGTTAGAGGTTTTTCGTTGGTTAATCTCCTGTTCAAACATGTTATTTGTTATTTTTGTGGCATAGAGCCTAATTTGAACTATGGTAGTACACTTTCCACATGCCTACACCTTAGCATGCCAGATGAGTATGTAATTTGACACATATTTTTCATGTAAATGAATTCGTATATATGTTTTCTGTGTGATATGGACTGGGTTGATAGCACGTGAGTGATTCGTGCAAGTCTGGGTTATGATAGTAGGTGGGTGGTCCGTGTGGTTATTATGTATGGCACAAGAGTTGTCCGTGCAGCATGTGGATAAGGATCCATCCCCCTAGGGTCACCCTCTCAAGTTTCTCTCTTGATGGTTCACACGCGGTATGAGGAAAACTGACCAGTGTTTAGTTATTGAATTTCTTCTCTACATGCAATTTCCTTGGGTGTATACATGTTTTATTCGCATATCCTCTCTACATGCTAGATCTGAAATGTATACATGCCTCGTTGTGCATATCTTCTCTATATGCTATTTTGTTAGATTAGTAAGAGCACGGTACATATCTTCTCTGTATGTCTACCTGTGCACCAAGACTTGATAATAGATGAATATCTTCTCAATATGATGGAATGTTAACTGATACAGAGCTTGGCACATTATCACTTGTGCACTGAGGTGAATTTATTTTTGATTTGATGTTATTGTTGTGTACTTGTGAAATTTATGAATTGAGCAGGTTATTAGCGAATATCATTAGTAATTCTTGCCTCTATTATGTCGCCGAGGTTAGCTCTGATACTTGCTAAGTACATGGGATCGGTTGTAATCATACTACCCTCTGCACTTAATTGTGCAGATCCAGGTGTTGGACTAAGCTGAGAGCTGATGTGATTGTTGTTGTGAGTTGCCGAGAGATGAGGTAGAGCTGCATTTTGACCGCAGTCTTTGACGTGCCTTTCAATTTCAGTTGTTGTTGTTATGATTCAGACAATATTTACATTATATATTTTAAACTTGTACTTCTATTTTAGAGGTCATGACTTTGTATTGCCAGTTCTAGGGGATTTTATGTATTGACGCAGTTTATTTAGTGCATTTGGTTATAGACTTGTACTATTTTCATTAATTCTATATCTATTCCGCTTTTTTTATGCTTGGTTGGCCTAGCAAGTGAATTAGGCGCCATCACGGCCAGATGGTAGTTTTTAAGTCGTGAGAACGAGAAGGTCTTGACTATTTCGGCACATATTCACCAATGATGAGGATTTTATCCATGTAGATGTTAGTATGTCACAACCAAAAATCAACCTAGTCGTGAAGGCACCTAACCCGACCCATTAGGTAAGCCAGACAACATATAACATAATTCTAATGGAGATTAGTAAATAATCAAAATAAATGAAATAATAGAATTTCATATAATACCCCAAGGATTGGTAGTACAATTCATGATCACTAAGACTTAGATTTACAAGGCTGGTAAAAAAATAAATACAACATCTGTTTGGAATATACATAAATAGAATTCGAATCTAAAACTACCAAGGACAAGTAGTAGCTATGTCCATAAAACAAGTACACCTTCAATACCAGCTCCCCTACACAGCAACATCAACTCGAGGATCTGCAAACAAGGTGTAGAATTGTAGTATGTGTACAACCGACCCCATATACTCAGTATGTAACAAACCTAACCTTAGGCTGAAAGCAGTGACGAGCTTGGAAGACGGTCAGTGTCAAATACCAATAATCAATAACAACACATGATATAATGATGACTGTAAAAGAGGACAACTCGAGAGATATCATGTTTAACACGTTAGCAAATATGAAAAATTAGGCATGCTTTTCTAGTATAACAGTCAAACCGCCAAATCTTACCACTGAAGTCACCAAAAACATGAGCTTAACAAGAAAACTGTGATTTTCCAAACTTTCAACAATAGATAAGACATTTTGTACCATCTAGCATGAGGAAAATACATCTCTATGACTACATTTCAAATACTTATGTCAAGTCAATACAATCATAGCGAAGCCACCAAGTACACTCGCACTCAGCATGTTCAATATGACATAGCAAAACATAGGGCCTGGTGCATACGTTGCCCCGAAACAATACCACTTAGCCCAATTTGGGTCATGGCTCACGCGTCACCTCAGTATAAATAACTGTCAGCCCAATATGGGACATAGACGCAAGCGTTACCGCACTATTAATCACCACAGATCTATGGCCCACATCAGTCATCAATCCGCTCAAGTTCTATATGCCAACATCTCACAGAAACATAATACAATTATGCAACACGGAATATCACAATGTGCCACAAATTCAGCTCAAACTCATGTCATGTACAAGGACACCAATAATATGTGAGACAGCATATCAAAAGCGCATAGAGACAGAGACATAACATGCGGATATAACTATCATGACTGAACAATATGACTACAGCTAAGGCAAATAGCTCAACATGGCAAAAGTATCCCTATCATGTCTCAAACAATTAAGTAGATAGCCTAGACATGATTTCTAGCATGAATAATAACTCATGTATTCATACAAATGGAGAAAACATAATATCAAAGAAGCATGATAGCAAAATAAGGCATAAAATAGCCTAAGAACTACCTGGATAATGAATACCCCGGTGCACACACACACGCCCATCATCTAGCACGTGTGTTACCCCCAACACATCTCAAATATCATTGTTCTAAAAAATAATTACCCCCAAATCCATGTTTAGATATGTTACTTACCTCAAACAAGCCAAAAACTTCTCTAAAAATGCCATCCCGCGTGACTCGGCTCTCGAACGGCTCGAAACTAGCCAAAAGTAACTCAAAAACATCAAATATTGCCAAAGGAAACAAATCCAATCAATAAAGGTCTTATCTTTAATCAAATATTCAAAGTCAACCAAAAAGTTAACCTCGGGTCCGGACCTTGGTACCCGCCAAAACTCGCAAATTTCGATAATCCATTCAAATACGAGTCCAAATATATAATTGGTTTCCAAATCCAACCTCAATTTCATGTTCAAAACCCCAAAGTTCATTCTATTAAGTTCAAGTCAAAAACCTCCAATTTCTTCTATTCAAATCCTTGATTTAGGTGTAAAAATCTATCACGACCCAGCCTAGGGCCGCGACGGATAACCGACATTATGTGTCGATCATTACTATACTTACTGATAATCTACTAATCATGAATATAAACGGATAAACTGAACAAGCATAAGCATAGCTGATAAAAACTACAATCTGGAAAGCTGACAAGTCTAACACAAGTTGACATATAAAAACATACTAACTGCATAGGTGCAAATCTACAGGCCTCTAGGAGTGCTGAACTGAAGAAGTACTGGACGAAACAGGGCCCCACCATACCCAAACTAGGTGACAGTACACATACCAAAAGATAAGTAACTCCGGGAGTAAGCGGAGTGACTCCAATAGTTGGTGGATGGCCTACTGACGTGGCTTAAGCGTTGATCTATTTGTACATGCGCGACATGAAACGCAGTGCCCTAGAAGGGACGTGATTATGATATGTACAAAGTATGTAAGGTGGAAAGCATATGCAAAGCATACTAATGTATGACTGTTATATGGAAATTTGAATATAAGCTAAAAGCTAAACAAGAGTCTGAACTACCAACTAATCTAGAACAGAACTGAAGTTTAAGCTGAAATTGTGCTGAAATTGAACTACTATCTAAACTGGTACCTATCTGGCGTTATGGGCTATATCCCCCCAATCAGGTAACTATATATCTGAACTTGCCTTATCTCTAGTCATGCAATGCATACTGTAGCTATATACACGTACATAACATGCGTGACTAGCATGGGTTGTATCCACCCAACAGGTGAATATATAATCAATATGCCTGGCTGTGTTATGGGTTATCGCCCCCAGTAAATAATCAACAAGCCTCGCTGGCGTTATGGGCTATCTTTCACACCATATAATTAATAGGCCTTGTTGGTGTTATGGGATATATCCCCCCCCCCCCCCAGCATAATCAATGTAAGCATGTTGAGGTATAACACATGTGTAAACATCATATCGACTCAAGAGATCATAAAGGAAACCACAAACGGAATCACAAACGTAATTTGACGCTCGTCGTCCATAATCTGGACGAAGGAGCCTATCCCCATTTTAGGGAGAAGTTGGTATGTACATGAGATACTAAGGCTAATTAACTCATTAGAATCCCTCTATAATCAATTTAGAACCAAGGAACTCAAAATTTGTCCAACTCTTCAAATTTCCAAAACTTTCCGCAGAGTTACCCTAACATTGGATGATCCCCAAAAACAACAGGAAGAACCACAATATACACGAGAATGGATATCCGGCTAGGATGATAAAATCAAACTAAAAGGAGATCCAGTTCTCCACAAAAGTGTCAAACGATCGACAACATGGACTTCTGAATGTAATATTGACTCATAGTGGCTAACTTGTGACATGAAAATCTAAATATGATTTATGAATAGTCTAAGCATCAACACATGAAAAATAAGCTTATATAATATTAAATTAAGCTATTAGGATCATATGGAGGTTAGGTATACATAAAAACATCAATGGAACGGAACAAACGGAAGTTCAAATGGCATAGGCCAATTTGGCGAATTTCCCTTTTGTTTTTGTTGTGTTTTGAAGTTCCAACCTAAACTAGTTTCTTCCATACAACACATATGGAATTGAATACTATACAAGGAAAGAATACATGCTGAAATTTACCTTGAAGAAACTTAAACGGTCAAGAAGAAAGGCTAGAACATAGCTAAACCAAATCATGGAAAAAACGAAACGAAAACCCTACATACCTCTCATGTTCTTGCTTCCAAATCGTATTCCCTTTGATCCACACCCTTAATTATGCTTGTATTGCAAAAATACAGAGGTGACAAGCTTTCTTAGCCATGAATCTCTTTCCAAAACTTGAGTTATAAGGAGAAAGAAGAACGGCAAAGTCTTACTTATATCGTAAGGATAGCGTTGATGTGTTCGCCTGTTGACTTTGAGTTGCGGATGATGGAATTGCTTCAAAACCCTAAGGAAGTATTTAGGATGTCTAGAGAGACTTTTTAGGTCCGATTGTCTAAATGAGCCTTATAGATGAAGGCTACAACTTTATATATCAAGATAATCCTCAACCAACCATGTGGGTCCCAAAGGGAGCTGCTTGCCCAGTCTCGCGAAAACGTGAATATCACTCCACTCCGACGTCGTATCAATGAACGGTTTGATGCTTTGGAACTAGACATATCTTCAATTTGGTGGATGAATCAGCCCGTAATTCCAATTACATTTAGGGAAAAGCGCAGTAACATTGGACCTAAATTTTAAGTAAAATTATGAACGTAAGTGGCGTCAACTTTTGTCTACATTTGTTTCCTAACTCGTTTGACTTCAAAACTTTACACGCAACTATAATACGACTAAAATAAATCATAATATCACCTCATTATTAAGTCAATCACACTAGTATTACCCCGAAAGTACGAGTTATAACATTCCAACTTACCATTTCGATGAAACTTATTTTCTTCGATTTGTTTAGCTTATAAACCTTCTAACCCTCTTGGTACTTGCTGTTCATGATCTTAAATATTTGTAACCTCCAAGGTAACATGATTAACTTACTTTATGTACTTTCAAATATTATCTCATTTTTTAGCTTACATCAATTGACTTACGACTTACTCTTACGTACAAAAGCATGGGGTGTAACAAAATCCATGAAAAAACAAAATGTATAATCAAAACAAAGATAAAATTACTTAACCTCATGATTTAGGTGTTTATCTCCTCCAACATCGCCTCACTTGTGCTCCAAGAACTCAAAAAGTGAAGAAAATAAACTCAAAATCCTGAAATTTGATGTTTTAAAATCCGTCTAATCGTCCATCTTCGCAATCACGGTCACCAACCTTGCAATTGCAATTCCAAAAATGTCCTGCTCAATTTAACCATTTGCAGTCGCGGTCATGAACAAACCTCATTAGAACTTCTCATCTCTTTTCAGATAACCTATAGTGTAATGGCCATAACATTTTTTGCAGAATCCAAATGACAAAAGGTTTGATTTTGTAAAAACTAAACACAAAGGGCTACAACTTTCATTTTTTGATTACTTTCAAATTTCGTATATTGCAAGTTATAAGCTCCCAAAGTCTGCCCTGTGATAGCAGAAATTTCTTCTTCGCAAACGTGCACCTTCCCTCCGTGAACGCGATTCACAAGTCTTATATTGCATTTTACCCTTCGCGACCACGGCCCAGAGCTCCGTGATCGCGATGTACAACCCTGTGGCCAAAAACCAGCAGCTGAAAAGGGCTAAAATTGGTCAGAAACCACCCCGAAGCTCAACTGAGCCTCTTGGACCTCGTCAACTCATACCAGCAAGTCCCAAAACATAACACGAACCTACTCGAGGCCTCAAATCCCATAAAATAACATCAAAATCATGAATTCCACTAGAAATTAAGCTTAATGAACTATTTCAAATTTCTAAATTCCAAACTTATGCTGAATACTTCTAAGCAACTCGACATCACCTCAAATTTTGCACACAAGATCCAACTGACACAACGAACCTATTCCAACTCCCGGAATAACCATCTGAACCCGATAACATCAAAGTCAACTCCTGATCAAACCTAGGAACTTTCTAAACCTTCAAATTACCAACTTTCGCCAATTAGAGACAAAACCTTCTAGAAACATTAAAATGAAATTCCGAGCATACGACCAAGTCCAAAATCACCACCCGAATCTAACTGAACCATCAAAACTCTGATCTGAGGTCATATACACAAAAGTTAAACTTGGTCAACTCTTCCAAATTAAAGCTTCTAGCTGAGATTCATTCCTCCGAATCAATTCCGAACTTCTAAAAAATCAGCACCAAGCATGCTCTCAAGTCATAATACATCATATGAAGCTACTCTAGACTTCAAACCACTTAACGGAATGCCAATCCCCGAAATGAGTGCTCAGGTTATTACATTCTTCGTTACTAAAGTATATGTTCGTCCTCAAACGTGCCAAGAGTCATTATAAAGCCATCAAATCACTATATAAATCCACCATACACATACCCACGTGTGATCCCACGCCACCTCAATCCATATAAATCAGCCACCACCACCTAACCGAGGACTTTTTCTTCAACCTTAGTTCACAAACCTTATAACCCAATCTCATCCGGAATCATTACAAGACCTATTTTTCATATCTATACATTGTATAAGTCTGAACAAGCAATATCAAGCCATAACCATATTCTAATATATAATCACATGGTATACCACATATCTCAGATACTCATAGCAATAACTTTCGACCACAATAGCTGCCCAATAACAAACTCGATACCGACAACATACCTTATCTCAAAATAGAACCTTGTTCTAAACCTTTGTACACTGCTGAGGATGAAAGAAACAGGTAGAAACTCATAACCACCAATCATATCAACAAGTCATGGAGCTCTCCCGCACACCGAGAACCATAGCCAAATTCTAAGCTGACCTCTAAAATTATTCTTCCAACACTACCTTAATAAATCCGATAGCACATATTTCAGGTCCAATAATCTCATCACATACATTACAAGCTATTCGACTGACAAGCCACACTAAATTCCACCTAGTCACAAATAACGCATTTTGTACCCAACAAGCAACAACTCGAACATAGAGAACCAAATGAGAAAAATATCCGACAAGACTAATAAGTACAACCCCAAAGGCACCATCTTTGAATCCACCCCTCAAGGGAGAAGCAAAACACACAAAATAACCATAAAGAATCTCATCCTAACATAACCTCGCTGCAGCACAAAGCCCATAGACCAAACATACCGATCCACATGGCATATCCATTTCCCAAATTCTCCTACTCACCAAACATGTGTGTATCAATAGCAAGCAAGCGAAGCCATTGACCATAACCATGGAGAAATGGATTGCACAATATACCACAGACAGGAAGACCAAAACCAAGACGCAATAAACCGTTCAAAACCCCAAGATCCATCCTACTCAAGTTTCGTCACAAGGCCCAACTAGAACCACATCAAGTGTAAATAGTCAACAGTCTCACACCCCTCATAGCATAAAAGAGAAACACACGAAGCATATAAGAGGAAGAATAAGATAAACTCTAATCGATGACACACCCCTCAACAATTGCTATGTTGAGTAAATAATTTGATCTGATATGGAATACACATTTTCTTCCTAACAAACGGACCCCCAAAATCAATTCTGATCATTCAAAATCAGGCAATTAGCCTTCCAAAAGTCTGCAGTAACCTAACCACAACATATATCATTAGTTGTCTAACTTTGGCCATATCCTTATAGTCCACAACCAAGGAATAGTCCACCTCTGATAACTCCTAGTCTCCAAATCCCAAGAATAAAAGAATCTCCATAACAGATCTCAACTCGACCACTTAAGTAACTGACACATCCCTCATGCACAATCATCTCGCGAGAATACTTCCATAATTCTTTTGTTCCACATAGCAGAAATTGAACATCGATAGTCGATCACCAAGGGCATTACCGTAATACCAGTCAAGCATCCGCAAGTCAAAATACAGTGCGCGTTCTAAAATGCGCACCCTTCTCAGGTGATACCACATAGTGCCATCACTATTCTAAAACATCCGAAACTGCCCATGATAACTAGAGCTCATGGCCTTTCCTTCGAAGCAGAATTGCAACCCTGTACATGTGATTCTCAATTCCACATGACACATCACATCTATCATGCCTATAGGGCCCCGTAAAATTTTACCTAAAAATGCAGAATTTGGTGTCGCCGAAATAGGCCTATGTGTTAAACAGTGCGCTGGGAAGTTGAAGGATAATGTTTGGTAGAATTGGGCATTTTTGTGGCTCATTATGGGGCTGCATAATCACTATGCAGGCCGCAGAATGGCCGCAGAGTGATGCACTCTTTTGGGCCATATTTGATGCCATTTTTGCAACCCATTATGCGACCGCAAAACCATTTTGCAGGCAGCACTCTAATCGCATACCCAGCTTGAAAATTTTTCGGAGGGAGGTTCTGCGGTGCATTGTACAGCCGTAGAACAGCTTTGCGGATCGTAGACTAGTCGCAGATTGAAGCAGAAAATGCTAGTTCTTGAGGGCCATTATGCAACCCATTTTGCGGAATGTAGCAGCATTATGCGACCGCAAATCCTACTCCGGAGCCTCATTTTTGGGTTTGATGAACTGACCCTACTTTGTTAAAATAGATGTCATGGTCCATTTTTTAGTAAAACCTAATACATTAAGAGTGAGGGGGAGTGCTTAAAGTGGGGGAGTGATCTTCGACCAACTATCCATCAATTATTGCACAAATCATTGAAGATTAACAAGGAAAAAATCCACCAAGTCTTCACCCTAGAGGTAAGAATCTATATGCTAGCCCTTAATTTAGAAAATTAACAAAAAAGTGAGTAATTAGCAAGACAATTCATGGGTAGCGGAGTTGTTTATCTTGCATGTAAGTGTGAACAAAGAGAGTAGGAAGATTGTGAGCTAAAAATGGTAAAGAATGGGTTGTGGGTTGACGAAGTCTTTCATAAAAGGACCTTAAAACCCTGATGCACACCTAGTGGTTGATAAAATGCTCAAATGAGCTAGAATCGTGATCACCTCCCTAATTTTGGTTAAACTTGTTAAATTTATAAAATAGATTGAAGTTGCTAGAAATTCTGGAATATTTTAGAGTTGAGGAAGCTCAATTGAGGTATGTTGGCTAAACCCTTTCTTCTTAGAATTGAATCCCACAGTGTTCATGTAATTGGTGTAAGTCCCAAATTGATCATTATAGAATTTGCTATTCCGAATATGCTTGTGTTGAAAGATATATGCTCAATGTGTATTCCAAATGCCTTCACCATGTTATCTTATCATTTGAGGATGTGTTCAAAATATGCAATATGTGATAAAAATGTTAAGACTTCAAGTCAAGTTCGAATGAAGGTTGTTATGCCAAATTGTATGAAATGTCTCTATGTGCCTAAGATTTCCGATTGCTCATATATGTGTTTAAAGTCTTGAATGGAAAGTCGTATTGTTGTTGATAATAATAATAATGTTTGATTGTGGAAAAGGGAACATGAATTAAGACATACGGCCAAGTGCCAAGAATGACTTTATAGTTGTGTCCCCTAGTGCCAATGAATTGAAAGGTTGTGAAAGCAGAACGATGTGAGATGATTGATAGAAAAGGTAATGTCTCGGGTGAGGCGGTCTAGCCGATCGGTCCTTGATCGGACGCCATACCGCATACATGGTGGTGACTGTGCTGGAAATTGTAATTCAAATTGTGATTGTGGTTGATGTCTTAAATGAGATGGCCTAGCCGATCGGGTCATGATCGAACTCCGTGTAATATTACGGTGGTATTTTGAATGACGATATATTGGTACTAATGATCTCCCAACCTAAAAACATAGAAATTTACTTGCAAGCTTATGTGGTTCTTAACTTGATGTTTTGGTATTGTTTGCGGCTTCTTGTGGTTTCATGATTGTTCCTTCTTGTATTATTATTCATTCTATTGAGATGGTGTTTAGTTATACATACTAGTACTATTTGACAGTACTAACGTCCCTTTCGCGGGGGGCGCTACATCTTTAAATGGATGCAGGGGGTTCCATAGCAGGTGGTGTTTATCAGCGATAGTGGTACACCCTCTTCCCAGCAGACTTGGTGAGCCCCACTTCATCCCGGGGTCATGTATTGTATTTTTGTTTATATTATTACCATGTTTTGAGATATAGTCGGAGCCTTGTTACTGGCACTATCATAATACTCTTTTGTATCCTTTAGAGGCTCCGTAGACATAGTATGGGTTGTATATGGGTGCTAGGAAAGTCAAACGAGTTATGTTGTGTTTGAAGCATTTATCCCACTTCAAACAATGACGGTATGTGTGTATTTGAAGCATTAACTAATTAAGTAACTAATGAAAATGACTTGGTATTATATACATGATCTCCCTATTATCTAATTAATGAAAATATGTCTTTTCTTTATTGATGAGCAAGTTAGGTAGAAAGAAATCTAACAGGCTTGCTCAGCCAGGTTCACTCAGTTGAGCGCCGGTCACGCTCCTCGAATTTGGGGCATGACAAACTTAGTATCAGAGCCTAATGTTTTAAAGTGTAATAGGATGTCTCGGAGCCGTGTCTAGTAGAGCCCTTCTTATCGGTGTGTTGTCGACCATATCTATAATTAGGTGGCTACTTGGACATTTAGGAATAATACCCTTCTTTGATGTTCTATATCGTGCGATTGAGCTGAATATGAGGCTGTTCTCCGCTAACTCATGCATTACTCAAATTTTCAGTACATAGAACTTAAGAAGAAAGCACGAACTAGCCAAATAGCTGAGGGGTGAGGATATTCCACCAACTACTACACTGCCTGATTCTATTACACCTTACCAGACTACACCAGTTCCTATATCTGCTGAGGGTGAAATGATCCCTCCAACTGATATTTCGGTTCCACCTCCAGCCCCAACTTCTGTTCCCAGTGTTTCTAATGGGGATCTTAGGGGAGCCATACAGATGTTGGCTCAGATAGTGGCTTCCCAAGCCTAGAGATCAAATGTTGCACCTACTTCTTCTAGCCAGCAAGGGGATTTTGCTAGTTCCAAGATAAACAGGTTCCTTCAGTTAGATCCGCTAGTGTTCACGTGTGTTAATCCCGAGGAGGACCCCCAGGATTTCATTGATGAGATGCACAAGACTCTCAATGTTATGCGTGCAACTGAGACAGAGGGAGTGGAGTTGGCCACTTATCGCCTTAAAGGAGTGGCCTATTCTTTGTTTGAGCTGTGGGAGGACTCTCGTGAGGATGGGAGCTCTCCAGCGAGGTGGAATGAGTTTGCTGACGCTTTCATGGATCATTTCATAACCGAGACAAAGGCAGCCCGTGCCGCTGAATTTGAGAACCTAAAACAAGGTACCAAGAGTGTGTGGGAGTACCACATGGAGTTCGTGCGCCTGTCCAAGTATGTTATTCACATGTTGCCCACTATGGAGGCTAGAGTATGCCGGTTTGTGCAGGGCCATAGCTCTTTGGTTATCAATTAGGCCGCTACAACTGCCTTGAATTCTGACATGAACTATGGGAAGATGGTGGCATTTGCTCAGGCCACGAAGAACTGTAAGTTGAAGAACAAAATGGAGCGAGAGGGTAGCAGTAAGGCCTAGTCCGCGGGCAAACTTGGAGATTCATTTGGTGGTCGTAAGTCAGCCTTCAGGGGAGGGTCACCAGGGCCATCCCAGTCTTTTGCTTAGTCTTCAGCTAGTGCACCACCGTCAGGGCCCTGTCAGTAGCAGTGGAGCAGTTTCAGACCCAGTCGAGATAGCATGGTCGGTCAAGAGGGAGACTCCAGCAATAACGGAGACCACCATGCCCCCGGTGTGGGAAGATGCACTTGAGGATTTCTACATAGACCTACCTATATGTTACGGGTGCAAATTGAGGAGTCATATTCAGAAAGAGTGTCGTTCATCCTGCCAGGGTGCGAGCTGGGGCACACCACAGCTATCCAGTTCTGCAGCTGCTACATCTTCAGCCCCCCTCCAGCTCGAGGCACTCCAGCACCCGCAGGGTGTGGTGCATCTAGGCGTGGTGCCAGAGTTCGGGAGGACCCAACCGTTTATATGCTATAAGTGGTCTCCAGAGTGTAGAGGCTTCTCCAGATGTTGTCACAAGTATATTGACTATCCAATCTCATGATGTGTACGCCCTTATTGATTCTGATTCCACTTTGTCCTATGTTACTCCTTATGTTGCAATGGAATTTGGGATAGAACCGGAACGACTTCATGAGTCGTTCTCTGTATATACTCCATTCGGTGAATCAACTATGGCCGCACGGATTTATAGAGATTGTGTTGTCACGCTACGTGGTCGAGACACCATGGCCAATCTCATTGAATTGGGGATAGTTGATTTAGATGTAATAATGGGGATGCATTGGCTTTATTCATGTTTTGCCAAGCTCGACTACCGAACTAGAACTATGAGGCTTGAATTTCCTAATGAGCCAGTTGTTGAATGGAAGGGGGATAATGTGGTGCCAAAGGGTTGGTTTATTTCTTAACTTAAGGCCACAAAGATGATTAATAAGGGGTGTATTTACCATTTGGTCCGGGTTACGGATACCGATGCCGAGGCACCTACACTTGTGTCTATGCCAGTTGTGAATGAATTTCCGGATGTCTTTTCAGATGAACTCCCTGGGACTCCACCAGACAGGTAGATTGATTTTGGGATTGATATGACACCAGGCACGCAACCTATATCTATTCCACCTTACAGAATGGCACCGGCAGAATTGAAGGAGCTAAGGGAGCAATTGAAGGATTTTCTAGAGAAAGGCTTCATCCGACCGAGTGTGTCGCCTTGGAGTGCACCAGTCCTTTTTGTAAGAAAGAAAGATGGGTCTCTATGGATGTGTATTGACTACCGACAACTCAACAAAGTCACAATCAAAAATAAGTACCAACTACCAAGGATAGATAATATGTTTGATCAATTACATGGTGCTAGGTACTTCTCCAAATGCCCATGCGCCGAGATAGGCCTATGCGTTAAAAATTGTAGAGATAATCTTTGGCAGAATTGGCCATTTTTGTGGCTCATTATGCAACCGCATAATCATTCCGCGGGCCGCAGAGTGAGGCAGTCTTTTGGGCCATTTTTGATGTTATTTTCGCGGCTCATTATGCGACCGCAAAACCATTTTGCGGGCAGCACTCTAATCGCATATCCAGCTTGAAAATTTTTCGGAGGGAGGTTCTGCGGTGCATTGTGCAGCCGCAGAACAACTTTGCGGATCATAAACTAGTCGCAGATTGAAGCAAAAAAATGCTAGTTCCTGAGGGCCATTATGCAGCCGATTTTGCGGACCGCAGGAGCATTATGCGGTCGCATATGCGACCGTAGATCCTGCTCCGGAGCCTCATTTTTGGGTTTTATAACCTGACTCTACTTTGTTAAAATAGATGCCATGGTCCACCTTTAGCAAAACCTAATACATTAAGAGTGAGAGGGAGTGCTTAGATTGGGAGAATGATCTTCAACCAACTATCCATCAATTCTTGCACAAATCATTGAAGATTAACAAGGAAAATATCCACCAAGTCTTCATCCTAGAGGTAAGAATCTATACCCTAGCCCTTAATTTTGAAAATTAACAAAAAAGTGAGTAATTAGCAAGACAATTCATGGGTAGCGGAGTTGTTTATCTTGCATGCATGTGTGAACAAAGAGTGTAGGAAGATTGTGAGCTAAAAATGGAAAAGAATAGGTTGTGGGTTGATGAAGTCTTTCATAAAAGGACCTTAAAACCTTGATGCACACCTAGTGGTTGATAAAATGCTCAAATGAGCTAGAATCATCATCACCTCCCTAATTTTGGTTCAACTTGTTATATTTATAAAATAGATTGAAGTTGCTAAGAAATTTTGGAATAATTTAGAGTTGAGGAAGCTCACTTGAGGTATGTTGGCTAAACCCTTCTTCTTAGAATTGAATCCCACGGTATTCATGTAATTGGTGTAAGTCCCAAATTGATCATTATAGAATTTGCTGTTCCGAATATGCTTGTGTTGAAAGATATATGCTCAATGTGTATTCTAAATGCCTTCATCATGTTATCTTATCATTTGACGATGTGTTCAAAATATAGAATATGCGATAAAAATGTTAAGACTTTAAGTCACGTTCGAATGAAGGTTGTTATGCCAAATTGTATGAATAGTCTCTATGTGCCTAAGATTTCCAATTGTTCATATGTGTGTTTAAAGTCTTGAATGGAAAGCCTTATTGTTATTAATGATAATAATTATGTTTGAATGTGGAAAAGGGAACATCAATTAAGACATACGGCCAAGTGCCAAGAATGACGTTATAGTTGTGGCCCCTAGCGCCAATGAATTGAAAGGATGTGAAAGTAGAATGATGTGAGATGATTGATAGAAAAGGTAATGTCTCAGGTGAGACGGCCGAGCCGATCGGTTCGTGATCGGACGCCATACCGCACACATGGTGGTAATTGTGCTGGAAATTGTGATTATGGTTGATATCTCAAATGAGACTGCCTAGCCGATCGGGTCGTGATCGGACTCCGTGTCGAATTACGGTGGTATTGTGAATGATAGTATAATTGTACTAAGGATCACCCAACCTAAAAACATGGAAATTTACTTAGAAAGCTTATGTGGTTCTTAACTTGATGTTTTGGTATTGTTTGAGGCTTCTTGTGATTTCATGATTGTTCCTCCTTGTATTATTATTCATTCTATTGATATGGTGTTTAGTTATACATACTAGTACTATTCGACAGTATTGACGTCCCTTTTACCGGGGCACTGCATCTTTAAATGGATGCAGGTGGTTCCATAGCAGGCGGTGTTGATTAGCGATAGTGTTACACCCTCTTCCCAGCAGACTTGGTGAGCCCCACTTCATCCCGGGGTCATGTATTGTATCTTTTGTTGATATTATTTCCACATTTTGAGGTATAGCCAGAGCCTTGTTGCCGTCACTATCACAATACTCTTTTGTATCCTTTAGAGGCTCCATAGACTTAGTGTGGGTTGTATATGGGTGCTGTGAATGTCAAACGAGTTATGTTGTGTTTGAACCGTTGATCCCACTTCAAACTATGAAGGTGTGTGTGTATTTTGAAGCATTAACTAATGAAGTACTAATGACAATGACTTGGTATTATATACATGATATCCATATTTTCTAATTAATGAAAATATGTCTTTTCTTTATTCATTAGCAAGTTGGGTAGGCAGAAATCTAATAGGCTTGCTCGACTGGGTTCACTCGGTTGAGCGCCGGTCGTGCTCCCCGAGTTTGGGGCGTGACAATGCCATTATATGAAAGCATGAGAATCCCATTATCAACTCAGAATCACCAATAGGATAAACAACCCATCAACCAGGAACCTTCCACTTGACCCTCATCCAAGAGAAAAAACACAACACGCAACATACTCATCATACTTCTAGAAACATTCGTCCCAAGCCGTGATCAAAACCATCCGGAACTCTTCAAAACACATCTGCACATAACCAACCCATCAGAACTGAATCCCTCTAACTCAACCAGGTCACGTAGGTCGCCAAGCCCAAGATTATTGCCACAAAACACCTAAAGTGTTTCACCACCAAAGGAACCTCGCACTATTATTACTATGTTGATCCAAACAACCACCAACCTAACCTATTTCTCCGAACTCCTCTCGACTTGCCTTCAAGTTAACACTTCTCCTAGCCATTACACTATGATACTTAACCTAAAGCTCCATCCAAGATATCTTAGCATGCAACGACGTCATCTTAAGGCGCATAAGCCATTGTTTTCCCTCTGAAGCACCCAATAGTACCACAACCGCAATGCCCACATAGAAGAGACTTTCAGTGAATCTGAAGTTATTTCCTTAACCTCTCTAATACCGAAATGTAGAATCCATAATGATACATAAGTACCTCAAGTCCAAACACCATCCAATTCAAATCTTAGATCTTAGCCATTTACAAATTCGAGAAAAATCCTCAAATACCAAGTATGAATCTTGAACTCAATAGAATATTCTCGAGATTCATTCACTCTGCTAAAATCTCTAATGCACTGCCGAACCGAGCCGAATGACTTGTACCCCACTAGCACACTAATGCCTAAAGAAGTAACCCCCACCTTAAGCGGTCGAGCGGATCACTTATCCTAGCGCAGTATGTCCACCACAAATAACAAACTCGAATCACTTCAAGAGTTTCATATATCCATAAAGTGTAATGCATCATGTATCCAGAAATTTTCTGACTTGAGTCATCCTCGAAACCAAGCTCTTCAAGTTGTAACCGATCCATAAGTAGGACTCATACTAAAACCAACATAACACATGATTTCTATCTGAAGGTCAATAATAGACTCCCACACTTGGCTCGAAGCCATAGAACACAATATTCGTTAACCCACAATACCCTTACTCTATACCTTCCACGATCCTACACTAAAATTTAACTAAATCTTTTATAAGCTCATATAGCACTAATCATAGAATACCTTAAATCTTCTACTAAGTGCATAACCATCCTTGTGATAGTCATGCAACCTTCATCAAACGATCTGAACTCAAACTACATCATATACATCCCACTTGGTAGAAAGAAATCTCTTCACAGAAACATCATAAGGATCACACAACCTCAGCACATCCCGCATGAAATTAACCCACTTGCTTAGCCTCAAGCTGCATCTCTCTATGACCTTGCATATCCACAACCACTATGCAATCCTTTAATCCTCCAGCATCTATACTCATCAACAAGATAAATATAAGAATCTAATTCATTCCACGAAAGAGCTACTGAAAGATCCCTAACACACTCATAACTCAAGACTGTACAACACATCAAGATAGGATTCGAGCATCCATAGTCCTTCCAAATCCCAAGCAAAATTCTTTTTGTCACATCTAAACCATCTAAGCACATACCGCAGCCACATAATACTCATAATAGCTACCACTGAGCCATCAGTCCCACCCCTAGGGGTACTACCAGACACATAAGTCCATACGTACATACTTATGCAACTAAGAACACTGAGCCCAAGTTGCGGTCAAAACATGGCCTCAAATCCTCCTAACAGCTTATCTCCACAATATAGAGAACACATCTCGCACCTCGTCCATGACATCACAAGTCGTCGAAGCATAACTAGTATCGAGTGCTCACAAAACATGCGAGTAAATGGAAGGAAATCAAAGATATACACTTCAAGCTGAATCAATGTCACACGATAAAGAAAGAAAGATGGGAGGTTTCCTAGATGCCATGTAGTCTCTCCAAGATAGGTATGGACATCATCATATCGATCCGCAAGACTCTATTAGACATTTTCTCATGACTCGTAGAACCTATGAACCTAGAGCTCAAATACCAACTTGTCACAACCCAAAATACACCTAGTCATGATGGCACCTAACTCGACCTGTTAGATAAGCTAGACCACATGTAACACAATTCTAATGGAGATTTGTAAATAATCAATAAACGAAATAACAAAAATTCCATATAATACCCCAAGGGTTGGGAGTACAAGTCATGAGCCACTAAGACTTAGATTTACAAGGCTGGTATAAAAATAAATACAACATCTATTTGGAATTTACATAAATAGAATTTAAGTCTAAAACTAACAATAGATAAGACATTTATTTATCATCTGGCACGAGGAAAATACATCTTTATGCCTACATGTCAGATATACATGTCAAGTTAATAACATCATAGCGAAGTTCCCCTCACACTTAGCACACTCATGCTGTTTGGCATAAATTTCCCTCGCCATCACACACACAATCACACTTAGCATTGTATGGGTGGCTGGCACAAATGCCAATCACCAAAGCACATATATATCTTTGAACCAGCACTCACTATGAATACTAGAATTTAGAGAGGCGGATCCTTGCCCAAGCGCTAAATCAATAATCAATATCACATAGTCCACCATGGGGCCTGATGCACGCGTCGCCCCTAAACATCCTAAGGTAGCAAAATTCCTTGTCGGGTAAGTTCCGACCCGCACGAAGGCGTAACGATCTGGGCACTGTCTCGGAGAGAGGCTCGGTGAAATAGACATGTCTATGAAGTACCACTTAGCCCAGTATGGGGTCTAGCACACGCGTCACCTCAATATTAATAACACTTAGACCAATATGGGGCCTCGACTCAAGAGTTTCCTCACTATCAATCACCATGGCTCTATGGACCACATCAGCCATCAATGCGCTCAACTCTCCATATGCCAAAATCTCACAGAAACATAATCCAATTATACAACACGAAATATCACAATGTGCACAAATTCAGCTCGAACTCATGTCACGTATAAGGATACCAATAACATGTGAGACGACATATCAAAAGTGAACAGAGATAGAGATATAACATACAAATATAACTATCATGATTGAACAGTATAACTACGGCTAAGGCAAATAGCTCAACATGGCAAACGTATCCCTATCATGTCTCAATCAATTAAGCAGTCATTCTAGACATGATTTCTATCATGAATAATAACTCACATAGTGATACAAATGGAGAAAACATAATATTAAAGAAGAATGATAGCAAAATAAGGCATATAATAGTCTAAGAACTACCCGGATCATTAATATCCTGGTGCACACACACACGCTCGTCACCTGGCACGTGCCTCACCCCCAACACATCTCAAATATGATAGTCCTCAGGGAAAATTACCGTCCAATCAAAGATTAGATATGTTACTTACCTCAAACAAGCAAGAAAAAATACTCAAGAAATGATTCCCACGTAAATCGACTCCCGAACGGCTCGAAACTAGCCAAAACTAACTCAAAAACATCAAATTATGCCATAGGAAACAAACACAAACGATAAAGGTCGAATCATTAATCAAATACTCAAAGTAAACCAAAACGTTAATCCTGGGCCCACACCCTGGTACCTGACAAAACTCACAAATTCCGACAATCCATTCGAATAAGAGTCCAAATATTAACTGGTTTCCAAATCCAACCTCAATTTCATGTTCAAAAATCCAAAACTCATTCTCTTAAGTTCAACTCAAAAAACCCCCCAATTTCTTCTCTTCAAATCCTTGATTTAGGTGTAATAATCCATCGAAAAAAATAAAATATGTAATGAAAATAAAGATAAAATTACTTACCCTCATGATTTAAGTATTTGTCTCCTCCAAAATCACCTTACTTGCACTCCAAGAACTCAAAAAGTGAAGAAAATGAACTCAAAATCCCAAAATTGGATGTTTTAAAGCCCTGTCAATCATTCTTCTTTGCAATTGAGGTCATCAACCTCACGATAACGATTTCATAAATCTCCATCACAATTTAGCTCTTCTCGATCGCGACCATGAAGCTCCGCGATCGCGATGAACAAACTTCACTAAAACTTCTCGACTCCTTCCAGACAGTCTATAGTGTAACGGCCATACCCTTTTGTACATAATTATAAATGACAAATGGTTTGATTTTCTGATAACTAGACAGAAAGTGTTACAACTGTTATTTTTAAATCACCTAACAAAGATTGCATGATATAAGCTCCCAAAGTTAGCCCTATGATAGCAGAAATTTCTTCTTCGCAAACACGATCCTTCCATCCGCGAATGCAGTTCACAAGTCCAGTATTGCATTTTACCCTTCGCGATAGTGTCCCAAACCCTTTGCGATCGTGGCCCAGAGCTCCGAGATCGTGATGTACACCCCTGTAGCCAAACACCAGTTGCTGAAAAAGGGGCTAAAATTGGTCTGAAACGACCCTGAAGCTCATCCGAGCCTCTTGGGACCCCGTCCAATCATACCAACAAGTCCCAAAACATAACATGAACCTACTTGAGGCCTCAAATCCTATAAAATAATATCAACACCACGAATTGCACCTCAAATGAAGCATAATGAATTATTTCAA
The DNA here is from genome assembly GCF_001879085.1 of Nicotiana attenuata. Taxonomy (NCBI): domain Eukaryota; kingdom Viridiplantae; phylum Streptophyta; class Magnoliopsida; order Solanales; family Solanaceae; genus Nicotiana; species Nicotiana attenuata. Next base: position 336,919 of record NW_017670583.1, on the reverse strand, counting down.
ATTTCTAAATTCCAAGCTTACGGTGAATACGTCTAAACAACTTAGAATAACCTTAAATTTTGCACACAAGTTCCAAATGACAAAAACCTATTCCAACTCCCATAACAACAATCTAAATCAGATAACGCTGAAGTCAATGGCCGATCAAACGTACGAACTTTCCAAACCTTCAAATTTCCAACTTTCACCAATTGGAGCCAAAATCTTCTAGAGATATCCAAATAAAATTCCGGGCATATGCCCAAGTCCAAAATCACCATCCGAAACAAAACCATCAAAATTCTTGTCCGATGTCAAATACACAAAAGTCAAACATGGTCAACCCTTCCAACTTAAAGCTTCCTGATTATTCTTCCGAATCAATCCCAAACATCCCGAAAATCAAAAACAACCATGCTTGAAAGTCTTAATACATATGAAGCTACTCTATACTTCAAACCACTATGAAATGTCAATTCCCGAAACAACCGATCGGTCGTTATATTCTCCCCCACTTAAACATATGTTCGTCCTCGAACGTGCCAAGAGTTGTTATAAAGCCATTGAATCATTGTATAAATTCATCATACACATACCCGCGGGCGATCCCATATCACCTCAATCCATATAAGTTTGTCATCGCTACCTAACCGAAGATTTTTGCTTCAACCTTAGTTCACAAACTTTAAAACCCAATCACCAACATCTGGAATTCATTATAAGACTCGTTTCTCGTATCTATACAATGTATATGTATGAACAAGTCGTATCAATCTATAACCATATTCCAATATATAATCAAGGAGATCAAACAAAGTTATGATATGGTTTAACATTGTCAAATAAATATTTGGTCTATTCTTATGATAAAAACAATGTTCAGCAACAAGGATAAAATGCTAAGGCTTTTTAATGATTGCTAATTTTGATATGGGATTATCGAGGGCCTGTGTTGTGAGGATACTATGGGATCGGGCTGCGCCCCAGCATGTGGTACTGATTGTGATATATGAGAGGCCAAGGGCAAGATTTATTATGCCACGAGGTGGCTTGTGATTGATATGAGGCTGAGAGCCTATTGATTATGCCACGAGATGGCTTGTTATTGCGCTTCGGCCGAAGGGGCCCCTCCCGGAGTCTGTACACCCCCAGTGAGCGCGGATACCCAGATTGTGATGTGATCTAGCCCGAGGGGCTGATGTTGTTCCATGATATTGCCCGATGGGCTGATACGAGTGATTGTGAGATAGCCCGAGGGGCTGGTTCTGCTGGTATCTTTTATACTTATATCCATTCACTCGTTTGAACTGCTGAAAGATGTTTTAAAGAGGTTTTTACTGAACTAAGAAGTTTTCATGAGCTTTTACTGTTTTACTGTACTGTGCTGGTTTTATACTTTCTCGTTGTAGCATTTTGTTGTGTATTACGTGTTTTCTCATCGCTCAGCTGCCTTTACTTTTATTACTTACTGAGTTGGCATACTCACATTACTCCCTGCACCCCTGTGTGCAAATTCAGGAGTCTCGGGTCACGCTAGCGAGGACTGATTTGCTTCCAGCAGGCTTGTTTGGAGTTGACTAGGTAGCTGCTCGGCGTTCGCAACCCAGTGCTTCTCCTTCCTACTTTTATTTCATTTGTTCTAGCTTCGTATTAGACTATGTTGTCTTTTCATACTCTTAGACGGATTTTAGATGCTCATGACTGGTGACACCCCGATGTCGGGCTGTGTTTGTTTCCGCATTTGTTTTATTTCACTCTATTTTGGGATTTATCACTTATTAATGACTTAATTAATTATTATTATTATAACAGTCAATAGGTTTGGGGGTTTGTGTCGGCTGGCCTTGTTTCACGAGAGGTGCCATCATGACCGGTTCAGGTTTGGGGTCGTGACAAGTTGGTATAAGAGCCTAGGTTACATAGGTCTCACGAGCCATAAGCAAGTTTAGTAGAGTCTCGCGGATCAGTATGGAGACGTCTGTATTTATCCTCGGGAGGCTGCAGAACCATTAGGAAAACTTCATATTCTTGAAATTCTTGTCGTGCGAATCTATTGATCTGAGTACTAAACTTCTATTATTCTATTCTCTCACAGATGGTGAGGACACGAGCGACCAGTCAGGATAGACGACCACCAGTACCACCAGCTGGGGCCACTAAAGGCCGAGGGCACGGTCGAGGCCGTGGTTGGGGCAGAGGTATAGCCCGCACAGTAGCTCGGGCAGCACCTGCAGATCCACCAGCCACCCCAGTTCAGGATCTGGTCCCAGTTGTGGACGCTCCAGCAGCACCAGCTCAGACACTAGCTGTGCCCATTGTGATTCCAGGTCTTCAGGAGACCTTGGCCCAGATCTTGACCGTGTGTACGAGTCTTTCTCAGGCGGTCGTAGTTTCTACTACCGCAGCCACTTCTCAGGCCGGGGGAGGCACTCAGACTCCCGCCGCCCGCACACTCGATCAGGTTTTTCAGGGATTGCAGACACCGGAGGCACCACTAGCCCAGTCGATGGCAGCAACTCAGGGTTATGTAGCTCCAAATATGCCAGAGGACGAGTAGTGCAGATTGGAGAGGTTTGGCAGACTCTAGCCTCCGACCTTTAATGGTGCAGAGGGCGAGGATGCCCAGGGTTTCTTGGATTGATGTCAGAGGATTCTTTGCACCGTGGGTATTCTGGAAACCAGTGGGGTCGCATTCACAATTTTTTGGTATACGGGAGCTGCCTTCACTTGGTGGGAGGCATATGAGAGGCGTAGGCCTATTGGTGCGGCACCCCTTACTTGGCAGCAGTTCTCCGCTCTCTTCTTGGAGAAGTATGTGCCACAGTCCCGCAGGGAGGAGCTGCATAGGCAGTTCGAGCAGTTGCGACAGGCGGATATGACTGTGACATAGTACGAGATGAGGTTCTCTGAGTTAGCTCGTCATGATATTTGGTTGGTTGCTACTGAGAGAGAGAGGATCAGGAGGTTCGTTGATGGCCTCACTTATTAGCTTCGGATTCTCATGACCAGGGAGAGGGTGTCAGGTGCTACGATTAAGGAGGTTGTTGATATCGCTCGTGAGATTGAGTCGGTTCGTCGCCAAGAGCGAGAAGAGAGAGAGGCCAAGAGGCCTCAAGTATCTGGTAGTTTTGGGGGCGCTCCTTCGAGGGGTTAGTTTTAGCACGGCAGAGGCCTCCCATTCAGGCATGCTCAGTCAGCTCGCCCAGGTTATCGTGAGAAATCATAGGGCTATGGTTCTCACGGTTCTCAGCAGGGTCATTCCTCACTTAGTGCCCTTCTAACCCAGGGTTCATCTCGTGCTCTATCCGTTCAGGACTCTTCTACGCCAGGTGTGTTTGCTAGTCATTCTGGTGCTAGGGATCCTCTTCAGTCCCCGTCTCCAGCACCAGGGAGTTGTTATAAGTGTAGGGAGTTGGGACATATGTGGAGGCATTGTCCTCCTCGCGTTGGGGGTTCATCTCAACAGAGGGGTCAGCCATCGACTTCTGCACCAGTTACTTCACCATCCACCCTAATAGCTGGGGTGGAGGACAGTCATCTAGGGGTCGCCCAAGAGGGGGAGGTCAATCCGGTGGTGGTCAGGCCCGTTTCTATGCACTTCCAGCTAGACCTGAAGTTGTTGCTTCAGATGCGGTGATTACAGGTATTATCTCAGTCTGCCGCAGAGATTCCTCTGTGTTATTTGATCCTGGCTCTACATTCTCTTATATGTCATCTTATTTTGCCCATTATTTGGATACACCCTGCGAGTCTCTCGTTTCTTCTGTTCATGTCTCTACTCCGGTGGGCGTTACTATTATGGTAGACCGTGTATACCGGTCGTGTGTTGTGTCTATTGGGGGTCTGGAGACCCGAGTGGTTCTTCTGTTGTTATGTATGGTAGACTTCGATATGATATTGGGCATGGATTGGTTATCTCCGTGCCGGGCCATTTTGGACTGTTATGCCAAGACAGTGACGTTAGCTATGCCGGGTATGCCACGAATTGAGTGGCGAGGTTTGTCTGATTATGTTCCCAGCAGGGTAACCTCATTCTTGAAGGCCCAACGTATGGTTGGTAAAGTTTGTCTTTCATACTTAGGATTTGTGAGGGATGTCAGTGCAGAGACTCCCAGCATTGATTCTGTTCCAGTTGTGAGGGATTTACCAAATATGTTTCCTGCAAACCTGTCGGGCATGCCACCGGATAGGGATATCGATTTTGGTATTGATCTGGTGCCAGGCACTCAGCCCATTTCTATTCCACCGTGTCGTATGGCACCAGCGGAGTTGAAGGAGTTAAAGGAGCAGCTTTAGGAGCTCCTCGATAAGGGGTTCATTCATCCTAGTGTTTCTCCATGGGGTACACCTGTTCTGTTTGTGAAGAAGAAGGATGGCACCACGAGGATGTGCAATTATTATAGGCAGTTGAACAAGGTCACAATTAAGAACAAGTATCCCCTGCCTCGTATTGATGATTTGTTCGACCAGCTTCAGGGAGCGAGGGTGTTCTCCAAGATTGATCTTCGCTCAGGGTAATCACCAGTTAAAGATTAGGGACTCAGATATTCTCAAGACAGCTTTCAGCACCCGATATGGTCACTATGAGTTCCTTGTGATGTCTTTTGGGATGACCAATGCCCCAGTAGCGTTCATGCATTTGATGAACAGCGTGTTCCGGCCTTATCTCGACTCGTTCATTATTGTTTTCATTGATGATATTCTGGTATACTCGCGTAGTCAGAAGGAGCACGCGGAGCATTTGAGAGTAGTGTTGCAAAGATTGAGGGAGGAGAAGCTTTATGCAAAGTTCTCCAAGTGTGAGTTTTGGCTCAGTTCAGTGGCTTTCTTGGGGCACGTGGTGTCCAACGAGGGTATTCAGGTTGATCCGAAGAAGATAGAGGCAGTTCAGAGTTGGTCCAGACCGTCCTCAGCCACAGAGATTCGTATCTTCCTTAGTTTGGCGGGTTATTACCGCCGGTTTGTTCAGGGATTTTCATCTATCGCATCACCCTTGACCAAGTTGACTCAGAAGGGTGCTCCATTTCAGTGGTCGGATGAATGTGAGGAGAGCTTCCAGAAGCTCGAGACTGCCTTGACCACAGCACAACTATTGGTGTTGCCATCAGCTTCAGGTTCATATACAGTGTATTGTGATGCTTCGAGAGTCGGTATTGGATGTGTGTTGATGCAGGAGGGTAGAGTTATTGCTTATGCTTCTCGTCAGTTGAAGCCCCATGAGAAGAACTACCCTGTTCATGATTTGGAATTGGCTGCCATTGTTCCTGCATTGAAGATTTAGAGGCATTATCTGTATGGTGTGTCTTGCGAGGTATTTACTGATCATCGTAGCCTCCAGCACTTGTTCAAGAAGAAGGATCTCAATTTGAGGCAGCGGAGATGGTTGGAGCTGCTAAAGGATTATGATATTACTATCTTGTACCATCCGAGGAAGGCCAATGTGGTGGTCGATGCTTTGAGCCGGAAGGCGGTGAGTATGGGGAGAGACCTCTTGCAGTTGATGTTCAGGCCTTGGCCAATCGGTTCATGAGGTTGGATATTTCGGAGCCCAGTCGGGTATTGGCTTGTGTGATTTATCAGTCTTCCTTATTTGATTGCATCAGAGAGCGCTAGTATGATGATCCCCATTTGCTTGTCCTTAAGGACAGGGTTCTGCACGACGATTCCAAAGACGTGACCATTGGTGATGACAGGGTATTGAGGATGCAGGGCCGGATATGCGTGCCCAATGTGGATGGTCTTCGGGAGTTGATCCTAGAGAAGGCTCATAGCTCGCGGTAATCTATTCATCGGGGTGCTGCGAAGATGTATCAGGATCTGAGACAGCATTACTGGTGGAGAAGAATGAAGAAGGACATTGTAGGATGTGTAGCTCGGTGTCTCAATTGTCATCAGGTGAAATATGAGCATCAGAGACCGGGTGGCTTGCTTCAGCGGATGGACATTCTAGAGTGGAAGTGGGAGCGGATCACCATGGACTTTGTAGTTGGGCTCCCACGGACTTTGAAGAAGTCTGATGCAATCTGGGTGATTGTGTATCGACTGACCAAGTCCGCACACTTCATCCCTGTGTGTGCTACCTATTCTTCAGAGCGGTTGGCAGAGATATATATATTCGGGAGATTGTTCGTTTGTTTGGCGTCCCAGTTTCCATACTTTCAGATAGAGGTACTCAGTTTACTTCACAGTTTTGGAGGTCGGTACAACGAGAGTTGGGTACTCAGGTTGAGTTGAGCACAGCTTTTCACCCTCAGACGGACGGGCAGTCCGAGCGCACTATTTAGATATTTGAGGACATGTTGCGTGCTTGTGTCATTGATTTTGGAAGGTCATGGGATCAGTTTTTGCTTCTCGCAGAGTTTGATTATAACAACAGTTACCAGTCGAGTATTCAGATGGCTCCATATGAGGCTTTGTATGGGAGACGGTGTAGATCTCCGGTTGGTTGGTTTGAGCCGGGCGAGGCTAAACTATTGGGTACAGACTTAGTGCAGGATGCTTTAGACAAGGTGAAGGTGATTCAGGAGAGGCTTCGTATAGTTTCACCATTTTGAGTTTTGGAGAACGGAAAGAGGAGATTTTGAGTAAGGGTTTCACCCCAATCTTGAGGGTAAATAACTGTTACTTGGATTTGATCATATATCTTGATTCTACATGAATTTCCACTCCTGAAATATGGAATCAAAGAGTGAAATTTGGGCATTTTATCTAAAACTTAAGAGAATGAATTTTGTGATTTTGAATACTGATTTGTAATCGGATTTGGAAACAATTACATATTTGGATGCGTGAATTATAGATCAAGGGGATTTGACCTTAAACTTGGGTTTTGATTATACTGGCCCGGCTGATTGTTTATTAAATTTTGAGATTTGATTTAAATATTGAATCTTTATTGATTGGAATTGATTTTATAACTTTATTTAACCTCATCATGTATTATTTGGCTAAATTTGGATCATTTAGAGGTCGCGAATAGAAGAAAATGCATGATTGGAGGCTAAAGCTTATTGGAAAAAAGGTAAGTATATTGCATAAACTTGGTTTTAGCAAAAATACCTGAAGAATGACCCTGTTTGCTAATTGTAATGTATTAGGGACAATGTATATGTAAGGTGACGAGCGCATATGCGGGTATCATGGTCTATCCATGCTTGGGGTAGACTTTAAGCTTCATTATGCCTTGTTTGGTTGTGTGTTCTTCTTGACTTATGATTTATTTGATTGTATGACTAAGTGGGCCTATTTATAAATGGCATAAATTTCGTTAGCGCTTATAACATCTTAATTCCGCATGATGGGATATTCCTGAGATTGTTGATATACTTGATTTAGCCATTATCATACGTTATATAATGAATACACATCTGCATTTTTAATTATTATTGTGCATATTATTAGTTACTTCTTGAGCATATGCATGCATTCTAGGAGATGGAGATCTTGTGTAACGACATAGGTCGTTTTGATTATTAGCTCCCTTTCTGTGTTTCCTGACTTTTCATAGCTCGACTTGATGATGTTAAACTTGCGTGCATCGTCCGTGTCGATTTTCAAAATGTGTATGTGTGAAATTTTTAAGAAAATGTGATTTTTGACTTTAAATATGGTTATATTAGACCACGGTCAATATTTTTGGTAAACGACATCGGATCTGTATTTTGGCAATTCCGGTAGGTCGTATGATGATTTTGGACTTGCATGCATGTTTGGTTGGGGTCCCGAGTGACCCGATGCCATTTCAGCGCATTAGGTGAAAACATTAAAAATTGAGTTTTGAACTTTAAAATCTTAAATTTTGATGATCGATTATTGAATTTAGATGTTATTTTAGTTATTTGAGCTCATGAGCAAGTTTATATGATGTTATTACACTTAAGTGGTTGTCCGAATTGGAGCTTGAAGGGATCGGGAGAGTTTTAGATGGGTTGTAAATATTTTGCATAGGTGATGGATAATCTGGTGTGTTAGTCTGTAGGTCTCTCAAATACGAAGACCTATTCGCAAATGCGAGCTTCGCTTTAGCAAAGTCAGCCTCGCATTTGCAATGTGAGGGTTGGGAATGGGAACTTCAGTTTTGCAAGGAGATGGTCGAATTTGAGAGATGGTGGTGTATCGCATTTGCGACAATAGTATCTCATTTGTGACTGGGGACTTTGACCACATTTGCGATGGATGTGTACTTTGCAAACGCGAGGTTATTGTCACATTTACGATATCCGAAAGACTTAGACTCTGTTTGCTTTTACGAACAGCGGTTCACTTTTGCGAAAGCCGCAATTGCGAACCAGCATATTTGAAGCTGGAAAAATATGGGTATTTCGGACTTAGCTCATTTTATGGTACTTTTAAACCTAGACTCCATAAAGGCGATTTTTGAAGAGCAATTTCTTTCCAAATTCATAGGTTAGTAATCTTAACTTGTTTTTGTTCAATTTTCATTACTTTTTCATGAATTTCATCATCAAATATAAGAATTTTAAAGTAAAAATTGGCGGTTTTGGCTAAAATTTAGGGATTTTGTTGAATTGATATTTAGACCTCAAATTGTGGTCGAATTTCAAAAAAAATATATATATATTCAGGCTTAGGGGTGAATGGTAATCGGGATTTGATCGTTGTTGTCGATTACTTTTAAAATTAAATTATTTATACATAATAATTCTCATTAAATGTGTTGAAAATATTTTCTAATCAATAATACCTACTTTTATATAAATACTAGGTTGGTGCTGCCCGTGCATAACACGGGCCCAACATGGAGAACGGCTTATAAGGTGATATAGCCTTGTCTTGTTCACATTCTAAAACCTTACATATCAATTTCAGACAACATAAAGTTGACTATAAATAATTGCAATGCAGTTGAATTGAGTGCTAATTGAAAAACTGCATACAGTTACAGAATATATAATGCATTTCGCTAAATACAATACATAAAAGATAGTTTGGCATGATCGTTTATTCTGTTGCTTCAAATTGTAACTTCAAACGCTAAAAAGCTAAATTCCTTGAAATGACATGACATGAGACATTCACGAAATCATCATTCACTGAATCGAGCAAGTACCAGATTGCTTTTGCTTGCCGATTCTCTTCATCATCAACCTTACATTGGAGACAGCACTCAGTCTTCTGCCGTTTTTGGTCATTGTTACCATCTTGACCACCAAAAGAAACTTGGCATTGTGCAAAGCCCAACAGTTATATTATCACTGAAATCTAGAAAAACTCTACCATCACAAGATGAGATAATAAGAAACTTCTATTTAGAAGCTTACTATATTGCACAGTATATTAGATTCTAAATGCCTCCAAGCAGCATCAAAAATTAGTGTGAGTATTCAATGTTCTGTCTGATTTCTGAAACTTTAGTATCTTTCACGCTTGCTTATATGATACATCTATTAGTTTAGTGTTTGTTAAAAAATATATAGCTACCTCTCATTTTCTCAATCTTATTATAGCAATAACTTTTCACAAGAGAGAGATTCATCTGCTTAGTAATTTATAAGGAGACCTTGAACCGTACTTTGCTTAAAATAAAAAATTACCAAAGTCATCACAAGTGTTCATGGACAAGAACATATAAACGACATGAATCAAATACAGAAAGTTTATGCGAAAAAACTTAAAAGAAAGTCCATGTTAATACACCCAAATAATATAAACACCACGTATTCCATCTAGAATTCAACTTCATGGATTAAGCATCCCTGTGAACTCAAAATTTTGATACTACATATTATAAATATCATATGTACAGACAACTCAACACAAGGAACCACACTTAATAGAACTAAAATAGCAAATAATATTTTAATATTAGCAATTTAACTTACATGGAAAGAGATAAAAGAATGAACTATAAATAACGAAGTACTAACACCCTTGTCTTTTAGAATTAAAAGTTTACCAGGTCTGTTTATCAATTACCTGGACTCCCCGGCATATGTAACCAATAGTGACTCATTCATATCCATCCAAGTTCATCATAAGATGACCGGTTCTTCATTAGAATTAATCTTTTATCAGAATTAACATGTCCTTGTGGAAGTACAGATCCTTGTGCATACCAATGGTAACAAACAATTCCTGAATGGCGGGACAAAATATAGATTAGACCATGTATGTCTGGCATAAATAATATAACATATGATAGTCAAATTTTAACCGCGCTGAGCATGGCCAGTTGAAGTATCTATAATAGATTTAGATAACTTTAAAGGGACATTAGAAAAAGCAGAAATAACAGGAGATCTCATCAAGAGAATAAACGAACAGAGGAAAATTTCTTGCACGCACCGTCTAGCTCAATGAATGTGGTTTTATGTGCCTCCTGATCTGATCGAAAATGTTGCATATTGGATAAGGAGAGAATGACTCCTTACATGAAGAGAACACAATTTAGGAAGAAGATAGTGTTAGAGTTTGAGATCACCATGAACTCTTCTACAATAGAAGAGTATCAATTGAATCCCACTCAAACTCTGATTACTAACCTATTAAATGTCAGTGTTGTTCTCTTTTATAGATAATGCACATAAGCAAGAGTTAAACTTAAATTGAGAGCAAAAGAGCAAGGCGATATTGCAAGCAATTTATGTGTGATTTGAGATTAGTATATAAAGAGGGTATAATTTGTAAATCATCAAGNATATATATATATATATATATATATATATATATATATATATATATATATATATATATGTATATATGTATATGTATATACCAAGGGAATTGATTTGAAATATTTAATTTATCATCCATAAAGACACTGTAAACCTGCCTGTTAGTAGCTTCATTGGCTTGTAACGACCCGACTGGTCGTTTTGCTTTCCAGAACCCCCTTCCCCTAAATAAGACTTCTTGTATTTAATTTTACTTATTTATGACTTGCGGGGATGGTTGGTTTGAGATTGGAAAAGTTTGGTTTGAAATCGGAACACTTGGTTCCTTAAGGTTGGCTTAAAAGGCCAAGTTTGACTTCGGTCAACGTTTTGAGTAAACAACCTCGGAATTAGGATTTGAAGCTTCCAACAGGTTTGTATGATGATTTGGACTTGCGCGTATGTCCGAATCGGGTTTTGGATGACCCGGGAGCATTTTGGCGCCTAATAGTGAAAGTTGATTCCTTAAGGATTTTGAAGTTCCTTAAATTTGGTTTGGAGCAATTTTTTGTGATATCGAGGTCCGAACGAAATTCCGAGACCAGGAATACTTCTGTAATGTCATTCAAGACTTGCACACAAAATTTGATGTCAATTCAAGTAGTATAAGTGTGTTTCGTCACAGTGGAAGTAGATTGAAGAACTTGAAGTTCATAAGTTTGATTCAATTGGTTTTAGGGTGTGATTCTTAGATTTAGCGTTGTTTTCGGGCGTTCTGAGGGTTTGAGCGAGTCCGTTTTATCATTCCAAACTCGTCGGTATGTTCGGGCGGGGCCCCGGGGGCCCCGAGCGTCAATGGACGAGGCTCGAGATTAGTTGAAAATATGTGAAGGAGCTGAAGCTCCAAGCATCTGGTATAACTGCACCTACAGTTGGCCAGCCGCAGGTGCGACCCCGCAGAAGCGGCTAAGACACCGCAGATGCTGCCATGTGTGGCCGGCCCAGAAACCGCAGAAGCGGCCTCCTTTCCGTTGAACCGGAACCGCAAAAGCGGTTGGCTTTTCGCAGATGCGGCCCAGCCGGCCCAGTGGAGTTCCGCAGAAGAGGATCATTTTCCGCAGATGTGTTGGGCGCAAGTGCGACAAAGGACCACAGATGCGGAAGCCACTGAAGGCAGATACCTTCATTTATTTTGGGAGTTAGCCATTTTTGTCTCATTTCCACTCATTGGTTGGGCGATTTTAGAGCTCTTGAGAGGGTGAGTTTCACCAAGCTTTTAAAAGGTAAGTAATTCCTACTATTTGTAAGTTAAATACTTGAATTTTGGGTAGATTAACATGTAAAGATTAGTGAAAATTATGGGCTTAGAGTAAAACCTAGGATTTTGATAAAAACAAGATTTAACCACGAAATTCGTTATGGAATGAAGTAAAAATCATATATTCTTGATCTTTACGTTATGGGTAACAACTTTCTTCGAAAATTTTCGGAATCCGAGCACCCAGAGATGAATTTTAAGAACCTTGCATTTAGGGTTGGAAAAATCCTTTAATAGTTAGAATATGAACTCTTGAGTATGTATTGACTAGTTCTTGCCCCATTTAAATAGTTTTGGATCGTTCGGCCCCGATTTGAGTATTTGAGTGCATTCTTGAATTTGGAAGTAAGCTTCGGGGCAAGGTAAGTCTCTTTTCTAACCTTGTAAGAGGGAATTGTCCCCATAGGTGAATTAATTGGTTCTGTGCTTCTATTTGTGGGGGCTACATACGCACGAAGTGACGAGAGTCTGTGCGTAGCTACTATTATGCTTAAGTCCGGGTAGTCTAGAACCCAAAAGCATGCTTTACTTGCCATACTTGCAACTCGGTTGTCAATTTGATTTGCGTAAATCATATCGAACTTGGCAAATGAATTTATAAGAAGTTAAAACATCATTTTCTTGACCGTTAAAGAGAAATTAACATTACTTTGGGTAATTGGCTTCCTGATAAATTCTTGATTGACTGATTGATGTGTTTCTTTGTATTTTACTACGTCGCATGTATGATTCGCGAGCGGGGTAATAGATGCATCTATGGTTCGCATCGTTCGATCCTCCGGCAGTGCACACTTTATTATTATGTTGGATCGGGTGATACAACCTCGGCATTATTTGCGCATGTTACTTGCTTAGTGCCTTCTGTGATTTGAACTACTTTAAATGCCTTGAAATATAGATTGTTAATTGAAATATCTGAAACTGAAGTACTATTTATGAAAGAACCATCACTTCCTATTATTAACTTTTATTTATTCATGACATCCATGTTTAGTGTAACATTTAAACTATATTAGTGTTAACCCTAGTAAGTGTCAAGTTGACCCCTCGTCACTACTTCTTCAAGGTTAGACTGGATACTTACTGGGTACATATTGTTTATGTACTCATATTACGCTTCTGTACTTAAATGTACAGGATCTGAGGCAGGTGCATCTAGCTATCAGTCCGGGGCGCGTTCCTGATACTAGACCAAGATTCCACGGTGAACTGCCCCCTTCTAAGTTCAGCAACATGCCGGAGTCTCTCCTTTTGTCATTTAGTGTCTATTCTGTTTCAGGCAGTAAGATTAGTTGTATTTTTGTACATTCTACTAGTTGCCCTAGTACTTGTGACACTAGTTCCCGGCACACACATTTGTAGACTATTATTTTGGGTTGTGTTTTCATTATTATGAATTTGTTAATTATTGACTGTTTAAAATTTAAGAAATAAAATGTTGGGATTGTTTGCTAAAAAAATAAATGAGAACTCACTAGTTGTTAGGGTTGGCTTGCCCAACAACGGTGTTGGGCGGCATCGTGACCAGGTGACATGCCACCCCCAATCCAATACATAAATCTATCCATGTAAGTTGTATTTCATTCGCAGGCATTAGAGTCACCTCCCTATTTATATTGTATTGTTTCTGCTTTTCAGACAGTGTTGTATTTCTTTCAAAACAGTATATGTAGTAAACTCTAGAAGCTCATTTACTTGTGAATCCATGTCTTGGGATGGTTGACGTTTGATGTTGGTTTTAAACTTATCATGTTTATCTCAGAATAACTTTTACGCTATGTTTTTAACCTACTGTCAAACCTTTATTGCTATTCTTTCGTATTGTGTATTATATGTTAGCTAGCTTAGCAAGCGGTGTTAGGCACCATCATGACCTTGATTGGTTGGGATTTTTGGTCGCACAAGTTGGTATCAGAGCCCTAGGTTGCATAGGTCACACGATTCATGAGCAAGCTTAGTAGAGTCTTGAGGATCGGTAAAAAGACGTTTGTAGTTATCTTCTGAAGGCTATAAGGCATTAGAAAACTTCACATTCTTCCTTTCTTTACTGTACGACTTTGTTATGTCATTAAGTTTGAATCATTCCTCTCTTATTCTCTCACAGATGGTAAGGACACGCACGTCATCCGTAGATGATCAGGAGCCAGAGCCCCAGATTGCAGCCCATACCAGGGGTAGGGGTCGGGGTTAGGGTCGAGGTAGAGGCAGATCTCGGTCTAGAGCACGCATGGCGACACTCATTTTTGAGCCTCAGATAGATTCGGATAATGATATCCCTATTCCGATAGAGCCAATAAGACCAACTTAGGTCCTAGAGGGGTTCATTGCTACCCTAGTGTTTCCGGAGGCCTTAGTATGCATGGTTAGCCTCATGGAGAGTATGGCTCAAGCTGGTGTGTTTCCGGTGGCACCCGTCATTTCTCAAGCCGTGGGAGAGCCCAGACTCCCGCTACTCATACTCCAAAGTAGGTGTCTCACGGTTATCAAACCCCACCAGTTCTACCAATTGGGGCGGTTCGACCTATTGTTGCTACATAGCCCGGGGATAGAGGAGTAGATACTAGCTGATGAGTTAAAGAGGTTGGACGGGTTCACCGAGTTGTATCCCCTCACTTTAGTTGTATACCTTCTGAGGACCCCCAAGACTTCTTGGATCGTTGCCATGAGATTTTGCAAAACGTGGGGATAGTGGACTCCAACGGAGTTGACTTCACCATATTTTAAATGCATTTTTCTACCAAGAAGTGGTGGCAGGTGTATGAGAAGGGCGGGGCGGCGGGGTCACCTCCTCTCACATAGGCTCAATTCTCGCAATTTTTCTTGGAGAAGTTTATTCCCTTCACTTAGAGAGAGGAGTTGTGTAGTTAGTTCGAGATGACGAGTGCATTCATCAAGGTAGCATGATTGTTACGCAGTATGAGATTAAATTTATGGATTTATCACGCCATGCAGCTATTTTGATCCTTACTGAGAGGGAGAAGGCGCGGAGGTTCATTGAGGATCCAGCTAGACCTGGGGCAAAGGCGTCCGATGGAGTTATTACTGGTATTATCTCAGTTTGTCATAGAGATGATTTCATGTTGTTTGATCTGGATATTCTTTTGTGTCTTAATATTTTGCTTCGTATTTTGAGTATGTTTCATGATTCTCTTGATGTTCCTATTTTGTGTCTACCCCGGTTGAAGATTCCATAGTAGTTTATCGGGTATACAGGTCTTTTGTTGTTACGATTAATGGTTTTCATAAAGTAGTTTTTTGTTGTTGTTGAATATGGTGGATTGGTCATTCTTGGTAAGTATTTGTTGTCCCCGTATCATGCTATCTTGGATTGTCAAGCCAAGACTATGACCTTAGCCATGTCAAGGTTTCCTGGATTAGAGTGGAGAGGGACCCTCGGTCAGTTCACTAACAGGGTGGTATCATATGTGAAGGCTCGATATATGGTCGAGAAGGGGTTTTTGGCGTACTTGACTTATATTTATGATTCCAGTGCAAATATTCTCACAATAGATTCGGTACCGGTGGTGAGTGAGTTTCCTAAGGTGTTTCCTATAGATTTGCTGGGTATGCCACCCGACAGGGATATCTAATGTTGCATTGATTTGGTTTTGGGTGCTTGACCTATTTTTATTCCACCATACCGTATCAACCCAGTAGAGTTGAAAGAATTGAAAGATCAGTTGCAAGATTTGATTGACAAGGGATTCATTAGACCTAGTGTTTCACCTTGGGGTGCGTCGGTGTTGTTTGTTAAGAAGAGGGAAGGATCGATGAGGATGTGCATAGATTATTGGCAGTTGAACAATGTCACTATCAAGAACAAGTATCTGTAGCCTAGGATTGATGATTTATTTGACCAGATTCAGAGTGCCAAAGTGTTTTCTATGATTGATTTAAGGTTTTGCTACTATCAAGTGAAGATTAGAGTATCGGATGTTCCTAAGACGGCTTATAGGACTTGTTATGGTCATTACAAGCTCTTAGTGATGTCATTTGACTTGACTAATGACCTAGCAGCCTTCATGGAATTGATGAACAGAGTGTTCAAGCCTTATCTAGATTTCTTTGTGATTGTCTTCATTGATGATATTCTGGTTTAGCCTCATGGCAGAGATGAGCATGAGCATTGCCTGCGGGTTGTAATTCATACTTTGAAGGTTCGTCAATTATATGCCAAAGTTTTGAAGTGTGAGTTCTGGTTAGACTCGGTTGCCTTTTTGGGTCATGTTGTGTCTTTTGAGTGTATCAAGGTGGATCCTAAGGAGTTAGTGCACTTTAGAACTAGCCTAGACCTACTTCAGCTATAGAGACTCGGAGCTTCTTGGGTTTGGCGGGTTACTATTGCCAGTTTGTGGAGGGGTTCTCATCTATCTCGGTCCCGTTAACCAAGTTGACTCATAAAGGCACTCTTTTTAGATGGTCTGATGAATGTGAGGAGAGCTTTCAGAAGCTCAAGACTGCCTTGAATACAACCTCAATATTGGTGTTGCCCACAGGTTCTCGATCTCACATTGTGTATTGTGATGAATTACGTATTGGACATGGCGCGATATTGGTTCATGATGGTAAGGTGATGGCCTACGCGTCTCGTCAGTTGATATTCTATGAAAATAGTTACCATGCGCATTATTTAGAGTTAGCAGCCCTTGTTCATACACTCAAGATTTGGAGGCAATATCTATACGGTGTTCCATATGAGGTCTACACTGATAATCAGAGTCTCCGGCATCTACTCAAATAGAAGGATCTTAATTTGAGGCAGCGTAGTGGATAGAGTTATTGAAAGACAATGATGTCATCATATTACATCATTCGAGGAAGGCCAATGTGATGGTCGATGCCTTGACCAGGAAGGCAAAGAGCATGGGCAGTTTGGCATTTTTATCGGAAGTGGAGAGGCTATTAGACATGGATGTTCAGGCTTTGGCCAACCGTTTTATGAGGTTGGATGTTTCGGAGCCTAGTAAGTTTCTTGCTTGTGTTGTAGCACAGTCATCGTTGTTGGAGCACGTATGATGATCCTCACTTGTTGATATTGAAAGATACGATGCATCGTGGTGGTCAAAAGAAGGTTCTGATTGGGGATGATGGTCTTATGCGGCTTCAGGGCCAGATTTGTGTTCCCAATATTGATGGTTTGAGGGACTTTATCCTTAAGGAGGCTCATAGTTTACGATATTCCATTCAGCCAGGTGTCATGAAGTTGTATCATGACTTGAAGCAGCACTATTGGTGGCGAAAGATGAAGAAAGACATTGTTGGACATGTATCTTGGTGTTTGAACTATCAACAGACAAAGTATGAACATCAAAAATAGGGTGGGTTGACTCAGAAGTTGGTTATACTGGAGTGGAAATGGGAGCGCATCACTATAAAATTTGTGGTAGGATTACCACGGACCTAGAGGAACTATGAAGTTGTTTGGGTTATTGTGGATCAGTTGACTAAGTCCACACATTTCATTCCGGTGATGACATCCTTTTCTTTAGAGAGGTTGACTAAGATTTACATCCGGGAGATTATTTGCCTGCACGGTATGCCCATTTTTATCATTTCAGATCGAGGCACGCAATTCACTTTAAATTTTTGGAGAGTTGTGCAGTGTGAGATAGGCACACGTGTCGAGTTGAGTACTGTGTTTCATCCTCAGACGGACTGACAGTCCGAACAGATAATTTAGATTTGGAGGATATGTTTCGGGCATGCTTTATGGACTTTGAGAGTCAGTGGGACCAGTTTCTACCTCTAACGAGTTTTCCTACAATAAGAGCTATCAGTCCGGTATCTAGATGGATCCATACGATGTCTTATATGAGAGACATTGCCTTTCTCCGGACGGTTGATTTGAGCCCGGTGAGGCTATATTGTTGATCACCAATTTGGTTTATGATGCTTCAAAGAAGGGGGAAGTGATTCAGGAGCGGCTTCACACAGCTCAGTCTGAGCAAAAACGTTATGCGGACCGGAAGATTCGAGATATGGCTTACATGGAAGGTGAGAAGGTTCTTCTCTGAGTATCGCCTATAAAGGGCGTGACACGATTTGGGAAGACTGGAAACTTGAGCTCGAGGTATATTGGCACGTTTGAGATCTTGTAGAGAGTTGGGCAGGTTGCTCATAGGTTTGCATTGCCTTATATCCTAGTAGGGGTATGTACAGTATTTTACGTATTCATGATTCCAGAGTACCATGAAATTAGGTCTCAGGTTTTAGACTTAAGCATGGTGCAGTCAGCTCAGATTAGCTTATTTGGAGACTCGAGGCAGATTTGCTGGCATCCGCAGGCCTTGATGTCCCCTTTCCTCTTTCCCTATTTAGTGTTCACTTCACTCGAGACAGTTGTACTTATTTCAAACCCTATTTGTAGAAAGTCTAGAAGCTCGTGTACTTGTGACTCCAGATCCGGGTGGTACTAGATATTGGATTATTATGCTATTTTGCAGTTTATTTGGGCTTCATTTTTATTAATTTGTTCAATTGTTTGAAGTGTTTAAAATTGGCAAAGAATTATTCTAACTTTGGCTTGCCTAACAAGTGAAATATTAGGCGTCGTCACGATCTCGAAGGTGGGAATTCTAGGTCGTAACAAGTTGGTATCAGAGCACTAGATTGCCTTGGTCTCACGAGTCACGAGCAGTCTTAGTAGAGTCTGGATGATCGGTACGAAGACGTCTATACTTATCTTCCAGAGGCTATAGAGTTTATGAACAAATTTCACTTCTATTCTTCTCTATCGTGCGATTTTATCTTATCATTGATGATTTAACTCTTCTATTTCTGTTCTCTCGCAGATGGCGAGAACACTTACTACATCCTCAGCTGGACAGTAGCCAATGTCCCCAACAGCAGTTCCTACTAGGGGTAGAGGACGAGGTAGAGGTCACGCCAGAGGCCGAGGTGAAGGCGGAGCTCAGCCTAAAGCTCGAGCAGCAGCACTAGCAGTGGAGACTCAGGTGGATTTTGATGCGGAGGTTCCAGCTCAGACTGTACTTGTTGGACCAGCTCAGGTCCCGGATGAGTTCATTGCCACCCTAGTTCTTCAGGACGCACTAGTCCGTTTGGTGGGCCTTATAGAGATTGTGGCCTAGTCTGGTACATTTCTTGTGGCACCAGCCATCTCTTAGGCTGGGGGAGGAGCACAGACTCTTACCACTCATACTCTGGAGCAGATGGCTCCCTAGTATCAGACTCCAGCAACCCCGCCAGCTAGGCTAGTTCAACCGGTTGTTGTGGCACAGGTCAATGATAAGTCCTCCATGTCGTCTGGGGCTTATTGAGATTGGACAAGTTTACAAAGATCTTCCTAGTTCACTTCAGTGATGCACCTTCTGAGGACCCACATGATTATCTTGACCGCTGCCATGAGGTGCTGCGGAAATGGGTATAGTTGAGACCAATAGGGTCAATTTTGCTGTGTTTTAGATGACGGGTTCCGCCAAGAGGTGGTGGAAGGATTATGTATCGACCAGACGAGTTGGGTCGCCTGCTCTTACTTGGGACCAGTTCTCTTAGCTATTTCTAGAGAAGTTCCTCCCTATCACACTGAGAGAGGATTACTGCAGGCAGTTTGAGCGTCTCTAGCAGAGCAGTATGACTGTTACAAAGTACAAGACCCATTTTTTGGATCTAGCCATTCATGCTCTTCTTCTAATCCCTACTGAGAGAGAGAGAGGATGAAGAGGTTTATTGATGGACACACTCACCCTATCAGGATACAGATGGCCAAGGAGACTGGGAGTGAGATTTCCTTTCAGAAGGCTGCTAATGTTACTAGGAGGATCGAGGTGGTTCTTGCACAGGTTAGGGGGCATAGGTCAGATAAGAGGCTTCGGAATTTCGGTGGGTTCAGTGGTGCCTCGTCTGGAGGCAGGGGTACTTTTGGTAGAGGTCATTTCACTCAGTGCTCCAGGCATCTCATAGTGCTTCAGGTGGTCGGGGACCTCATATGTCTCATCCCGACCAGCTAGCCTACAGTGCACCACCAGCTCCTATTAGTGCACCTCCACTCCAGAGTTTTCGGAGTGGTTATTCAGGTCGACAAGGCAAGTTTCAAGATCAGCAGTCATAGCAGTTGAGGTCCTGTAATACTTGTGGTGTCCGCTGCATATTGCTAGATTTTGCCCTCGGGCATCGGGCAGCTCATAACAGCAGGGTTCTCGTGCCATGGTTCCAGCACCGTTTCCCAACCGCCCGCTCAGCCAGCTAGAGGTAGGGGTCAAGTAGCCAGAGGTGGAGGTCAGGCCATTAGAGGTGGAGGTCAGGCCGTTAGAAGTGGAGGCCAGCGAGTTAGGGCCCGTCCCAGGGACGTACTTTAGAGTGGAGGGGCCCACTCCAATTTTATGCTTTTCCAGCTAAGTGTGAGGCGGATTCATCTGACACTGTCATCACCGGTATTGTTCTAGTTTTCCAAAGAGATGCTTCAGTTCTATTTGATCCGGCCTCTACTTATTCCTACATGTCATCCTATTTTACTTCATATCTGGTTGTGCCTCATGATTCTTTGAGTGCTCCTGTGATGTGTCCACACCAGTGGGAGATTCTATTGTTGTATCTATCTCTATCATTCGTGTGTGGTTACCATTGGGAGTCTCGAGACTAGCGTAGATCTCTTACTTCTTGATATGGTTGATTTTGATGTCATCTTGGGTATGGATTGGTTGTCACCTTATCATGCTATATTGGATTGTCATGCCAAGAATGTGAGCTTAGCCTTGCCGGGGTTGCCTTGATTAGAGTGGAGGGGAACTCCTAGCCATTCTACCAGCAGGGTTATCTCTTATATGAAGGCTCAGCATAGGGTCGAGAAGGGGTGTCTAACTTATTTGGCTTACGTCTGTGATTCTAGTACGGAGGTTCCTTCCATGGATTCAGTACAAGTTGTTCGTGAGTTTCTAGAGGTGTTTCATGCAGACCTGGCGGGGATGCCACTCGATAGAGATATTGACTTCTGTATTGATTTGGCTCCGGGCACTCCGCCCATTTCTATTCTGCCATACTGTATGGCCCCATCAGAGTTGAAAGTATTGAAGGAGCAGTTGCAAGATTTACTTGATAAGGGCTTCATTAGACCTAGTTTCTCGCCCTGGGGTGCGCCTGTATTGTTCGTGAAGAAAAAAATGGACCGATAAGGATGTGCATAGATTACTAGCAATTGAAAAAAGTCAACATCAAGAACAAGTATCCATTACCGAGGATTGATGACTTATTTGATTAGCTTCATGGTGCCAAGGTGTTTTCGAAGATTGATTTGAGGTCTGGCTACCATCAGTTGAAGATTAAGGCATCTGATATACCTAAGACAACTTTTCAGACTAGGTATGGGCATTATGAGTTCCTAGTGATGTCATTTGGGCTTAAAAATGCCCCAGCAGCATTTATGGATTTGATGAACTGGGTGTTCAAGCCCTATTTGGATTCCTTTGTGATTGTGTTTATTGATGATATCATGATCTACTTCCGCAGTCGAAAGGAGCACGAGCAGCATCTTTGGATCATACTTCAGACTATAAGAGACAGCCAGTTATGTGCCAAGTATTCAAAGTGCGAGTTTTAGTTGGACTCGGTCGCTTTCTTGGGGCACGTCGTATCGGCAGAGGGCATTCAGGTGGATCCTAAGAATATTGAGGCAGTTTAAAAATGGCCTAGACCCACTTCAGCTACGGAGATCCGGAGTTTCTTGGGCTTGGCGGGTTATTACTGTCAGTTTGTGGAGGGGGTTTCATCTATAGCAGCTCCATACCCAGAAGGGTGCCCCATTCAGATGGCCAGATGACTGTGAGGCGAGCTTTTAGAATCTCAAGACTACTTTGACTACGGTGTCAGTATTGGTGTTGCCCACAGGTTCAGAATCTTACACGGTGTATTGTGATGCATCGCGTATTGGGCCTAGTGCAGTATTGATCCAGGATGGCAGGGTGATTGCACATGCATCGCGGCAGTTGAAGGTTCATGAGAAGAATTACCTTGTTCATGACTTAGAGTTGGCAGCCATTGTTCACGCGCTGAAGATTTGGAGGCACTATCTTTACGGCGTGTCATGCGAGGTATTCACGGATCATCGGGGTCTACAGTATTTTTTTAAACAAAAGGATCTTAATTTGAGGCAGATGAGGTGGTTGGAGCTATTGAACGACTAGGATATCACCATCTTGTATCGTCTCGGGAAGGAATATATGGTGGCTGATGCCTTGAGTTGAAAGGTAGTGAGTATGGGCAACCTTGCGTACATTCCACTCTGTGAGAGACCGCTTGCATCAGATGTTCAGGCCTTGGCCAATCAGTTTGTGAGGTTAGATGTTTCAGAGCCCAGTCGTGTTCTAGCTTGCATAGTCGCTCGGTCTTCCTTGTATGAGTGCATCAGAGAGCGGTAGTATGATGACTCTCATTTGCTTGTCCTTAGGGACACAGTGTGGCACGATGGTGCCAAGCAAGTTATGGTTGGAGGTGATGGAGTTTTAAGGATGTAGGGTCGTATCTGTGTGCCCAATGTAGATGGACTTCATGAGTTGATTCTTGAAGAGGCCCACAATTCCCAGTATTTTATTCATCCGGGCGCCGCCAAGATGTATTAGGACTTGCGACAGCATTATTGGTGGAGAAGGATGAAGAAGGATCTAGTTGCATATGTAACTCGGTGTCTAAATTGTCACCAAGTAAAGTACGAGCATCAGAGGCCTGGTGGTTTGCTTCAGAAGTTAGAGATTCCTGAATGGAAGTGGGAGTGTATCACTATGGATTTTGTTATTGGACTCCATGGACTCAGAGGAAGTTCGACGCGATGTGGGTCATTGTGGACAGGTTGACCAAGTTAGCGCATTTCATTCCTATGGCAGTAACCTATTCTTCAGAGCGGTTGGCTAAGATTTACATTCGCGAGATCGTCAGTCTTCACGATGTTCCCGTGTCTATCATTTTTTATCGAGGTACGCTGTTCACCTTGCACTTCTGGAGGGCAGTACATCGTGAGTTAGGCATGCAGGTTGAGTTGAGCATAGCATTTCATCCTCCGACGGACAGACAGTCCGAGCGCACTATTTAGATATTGGAGAATATGCTTCGCACATGTGTTATAGATTTCGGGTGCTCTTGGGATCAGTTCTTGCCACTTGCGGAGAATACCTACAACAACAGCTACTAGTTGAGAATTCAGATGGCCCCCTATGAGGCATTATACGGGAGGCGGTGCCGTTCGCCAATTGGATGGTTCGAGCTGGGATAGGCTCGGTTGTTGGGTACAGATTTGGTATAGGATTCCTTGGACAAGGTCAAGATTATTCAGGATCTACTTCGCACAGCTCAGTCTAGATAGAAGAGTAATGCCTACCGTCGAGTTCGTGATGTTGCATTCACGGTACAAGAGAGGGTATTGCTCCGGGTTTCACCCATAAAGGGTGTGATGAGTTTTGGGAAGATGGGCAAGTTGGACCCTAGGTATATCGGGCCCTTTGGTATTCTTGAGAGAGTGGGTTAGGTGGCTTACAGGCACGGAGCCACCTAGTTTATCAGCACTCCATCCGGTGTTCCATGTGTCTATGCTCCGGAAGTATCATGGTGATCCGTCCCTTGAATTAGATTTCAGCTCAGTCCAGTTGGACAAGGATTTGACTTATGAGGACGAGCCGGTGGCTATTCTAGCTCGGTTGGTTCGACAGTTGAGGTCAAAGAATTATGCTTCAGTTCGAGTGTAGTGAAGAAGTCAGTCGGTCGAGGCATCCACTTGGGAGTCCGAGTGAGAAATGCGGAGTAGATATCCACACCTTTTCTCCAGTCCAGGTACTTTTCTATGTCCGTTCGAGGACGAACGGTTGTTCTAGAGGTGGAGAATGTGATGACCCGATAGGTCATCTAGAGTTTTGAACCTTAACTTTGTGTATAGAAACCTCAAATATCTCATTTTAGCCTTCTTCGATTTGTGTGCAGAGTCTGTGTCATTTTCTAGAAGTCTTTTATGTTAAATATTGATAAAATGTGAATTTGTGCCTCAGAAATCCATTTGAGTTGACTTCAGTCAAGGTTTTGAGCAAACAGACCCGGATCCATGTTATGAAGGTCCCGATGGGTCCGTATCGTGATTTCGGACCTAGGAGTATGTCCGGAATCGAATTCGGAGGTCCCTAACTCGCGTTATCACATCTTGTCAAGAATTTGAAGTTTAAAGGTTTATTGAATATAAATTTTTGACCAAGGTTTGACTTTATTGCTACCGGGTCCGAATTTTGGTTTCGAGCTTGGTATAGGTTAATTACAATATTTATGACTTGTCTGCAAAGTTTGGTGAAAAACATAGTTGGTTTGACGTGATTCGGACGTTTGGTTGTTAAAATAGAAATTCTAAAGTTTCAATGAAAATTTAATGTGATTTGGTGTCCGATTCGTAGTTCTAGGTGTTATTTTGGCGATTTGATCGCGCGAACTAGTTCCTATGAGGTTTTTGGACTTGTGTGCATGTTTAGTTTGGAGCCCCGAGGGGTCGGGTGAGTTTCGGATAGGCTATGGAAGGATTTTTGACTTAGAATCATAGCTGAAGCCGTTGTGGATCCTGTGTCTGCTACAGACTTCGCAATTGCGAGGTCTGGCTCGCAAATGCGAGCCTTGCATTTGCGAAGGAAACATCGCATTTGCGAGCATGGGCTGCGGGATTAGTTTCTTGCAATTGCGAGTACTCTGTCGCAAATTGCGAAAGAGGTAGGTCCGCATTTGCGAACAAGTAGTTTGCATTTGCAATAGTGACTAGGGGAAGCTTGTTCGCATTTGCGATCAATTTGGTCGCATTTGCGGTATGGCCCTGTTCGCATTTGCAAAAAAATCATCGTAAATGCGATAATATCACAAATGTGGGGACTTCACATTTGCGAAGGAAATCTTGCATGGTCGCAATTGCGATATCTGCACCTGGCCAAAAGCTGAGCTAGACGGGATTTTTCTCATTCTTTCAAATTTTCAAACCTAGAAACTTTAGAGGCGATTTTTTCAAGAGCTCTTCTTCCCCAATTCGTTGGTAAGTGATTCTAACCTACTTTTATTCAATTACCCATTACATTTCATAAGATTTCAACCTAAAATCTAGGATTTTTCTGGTAGAAATTGGAAATTTGGGTAGAATTAGGATTAGGGATTTTTGTAAAATTGGAATTTAGACCTCAAATTGAGGTCAAATTTCGAAAAAAATTGCATAATCGGGCTCGGGAGTGAATGGGTAATCGGGTTTTGGTCCGAATTTCGGGTTTGGACCAAGCGGGCTCAGGAGTTGACTTTTGTTGACTTTTTCAATAATGACCTAAATTGAACCTTTTGCATTTGGGTAGCTCCTAAGGCTTATTTTTAATCGTTGGTTGATAATTTGCTAGATTTGGTTGGTTCGGAGGCTTGTTCGAAAGGCAAAGTCGTGGTTGAGCTTTGAGTTGATTTTTTGGAGCGAGGTAAGTGTCATGGTTAACCTTGACTTGAGGGATTAGGACTTGTTTGCCTATTTGCTATATGTTTAAATGTTGGGTACAATGTATATGTAAGGTGACGAGTACTTATGCGTTGTTGTGGGGTTAAAGCATGCGGGTGGGACTTGTTTCTTGTAGCTTACTTCGTTCTTTGATTATGATATACGTGCTTAGACTAGTTTATTACTAAATTGTTCTTTCTTTCCGCATTTATGGGCTATTTGTGATAATTGAGTATTGTTTTTGAAGTTGAGGTTGGTATTATGGAATCATTGTTGACGTAAGGTTTATTCTTGCTTATTCTATCTCCCAAATTGTTATATGTTCATTGTTACATGGTAAGGGAGAGTGTTAAAGCACGAAGGGTGATGTCTTGCCGATTGTTGTTGCAATTATTGATTAATGAATAGTGAGGAAGAGAGATAAAGCACGAGGGGTGATGTCGTGCTATACTTATTGTTTCATGATGAAATTGATAGTAAAAGCACGAAGGGTGATACCGTGCCGTATTTATCATTTTATGGAGAGATTGAGAGTAAAAGTACGAAGGGTGATGTCGTGTCATTATTACTGTTTCAAGGTGAGGTTGAGAGATAAAGCATGAAGGGTGATGACGTGCAGTTTTTATTCATTATGTTTATCTGTGTCATTGGCTGAAGGTTTGTTGACTGTTTCATGCTGTCATTTATTGTTGTAGTTATCGTATCGTGTACCCTTTTGGTAGTACATGTTCAATCTTTATTTGTTGTTATGTAGTACGTGTAATTCCGTCTGTACACGTTTAATTACGTGAGTGTCCTGTCATAGCCTCGACACTACCTCGTTGAGGTTAGGCTCGACACTTATGGAGTACACTGGGTCGGTTGTACTCATACTACACTTTGCACTTCTTGTGCAGATTTTAGTACTTGTTCCAGCTATCCGTGAGGCGCATCAACTCGAATTAGCTTTTTCATGACCCAATTCTATTTTAGGTCGCGATGGCGCCCAGCACTATTGTTAGGCAAGCCAACAGTGAACGATCTAGTGATTCCCCATTGTTATAAGTTTTCCAAGTAAATAACTTTCCTTAATTCAAAAGATTTAATAAATAACAGGTTCAAAATAATTAAAACGAAAGCAGCTGAGTGCAATCATAACCATATAAATAAAACCAAAACCACAAGTTTACTAGTGTGTGTGCCAAGACCTGGTGTCACAAGCGTATGGGCTACTAGTAGAATATACAAAAGATTACTACTCTACTGTCTGAAAAGAAATAGACAGAACGATAAACCAAAAAAAAAGACTCTGGCTGCTGCAGGACGGCTCGGAAGGCAGCTCACCGTGTAGTCTCGAAACAGTGATCAAGTATGCGCGCCAGACTGATATCCAGATGCACCTGCCTCAGATCCTGCACATTAAGTACAGAAGTGTAGCGTGAGTATATAAACAACATGTACCCAGTAAGTATCCAGTCTAACCTCGAAGAAGTAGTGACGAGGGGTCGACTTTGACATTTACTATGGGCTAAGAATAAGATGTCAAAATAACGACTAAGCACGGATTACATGAATATAGCAGAAAACTCAATAACAGGAATAATAAACATAACAGG
This sequence comes from Nicotiana attenuata, assembly GCF_001879085.1. Classification (NCBI taxonomy): domain Eukaryota; kingdom Viridiplantae; phylum Streptophyta; class Magnoliopsida; order Solanales; family Solanaceae; genus Nicotiana; species Nicotiana attenuata. The sequence goes on along the minus strand of NW_017670583.1, from coordinate 309,979 downwards.
AATAATAAACACTTTTTCCGCTAAGAATATATCTCAAGTTTACTTCCCATCATTTAACAATTTATGTCTCAAGTAAATGAACAATATCAATTATAAATGGATTCCAAAGATTTATCATGCGCAAATTATGCCAAGGTCGTACGGGCCGATCCAACACAATAATATTTAAGTTGTGCCGAAGGTCGAACGGCACGAACCATAGATGCATCTATTTGCTACGAAGGCATTCGGCCCGCTCCACAAAAAGAAAATACTTTAAAGAAACACAAATTCTCAATAATAGTCAAGTGTCCCATTCATAACTTCAAGTAAGTGAAATTTAATCTTTTACAATTCTTTTATCAATTTTTAATATGACTCAGGAAATTATGTTAACAGATAGGGTGCAACATTTCAAGTATAGCATGATATGGGTCGTAGACTACCCGGACAATAGCATAATTAGTAGCTACGTACGGACTCTCATCACCTAGTACGTATGTAGCCCCCACAAATAGGAGCACATATTAATTAATTCACCTATGGGGTTAATTTCCTCTTACAAGGTTAGAAAAGAGACTTGCCTTGCCTCAAAGCCTACTTTCCGGTCCAAGATTATGCTCAAACCCTCAATTCGGTGCCGAATAATCCAAAACTAATCAAATAGTATATAAACTAATCAATACATGTTCAAAAGTTCATATTCCAACTATTAAAGGGATTACCCAACCCTAAATATAAGATTCCTAAAACTCACCCTCGGGCCCACGTGCCCAGATTCCGGAAATTTTCGAAGAAAGTTGTTACCCATAAGCTCATGAACTCAAATATATGATTTTTACTAAATTTCATAACCAAATTTCGTAGTTAAATCCCACATTTATCAAAAACCTAGGTTTTCTATCTAACCCATAAATTCCACAAATTTTACATGTTAAAATCTACCCATAATCTATTTATTAAACTCACATTAGGTAGAAATTACTTACAATCAATAGCTAGGTTGAAATCCCCCATTTTGAAGCTCCAAAATCGCCCAAGTGAGTGAAAAATGAGAAAAATAGGCCTATGTCCCGTATTTAAAACAAGGTTTCTGCCCAGCTGAACGGCCTTCTTCGCGAATGCAGAAGAAGCCTCGCGTTCGCGAAGGCCTAAACTGACTGAGCATCGCGAACGCACAGCTCTTGCGCGAACGCGAAGAGCAAAGACAAGTGGCCCTCCCCGTCCCCATTTCCCCTTCGCGAACTCGAGTGGGGTTCGTGAACGCGAACATGAAGGCCTAGGATCACAAGGCTTCGTGAATGCGTGAGCAGGACTTCGAACGTGAAGGGCAATTTGCCCACGTCCGTAAATCCTTCTTCACGAACGCGATGATCCTCCCGCCTTCACAAAGAAGGAAACCAGAATTGGAAATCTGGTTTCCCAAACTTAGCTCGGTCCGAAACACACCCGAGCCCCTAGGGACCCCGTCCAACTATACCAACAAGTCTAGAAACATAATACGGACCTGCTCAAACTCTCGAATTGCGTAAAACAACAACAAAACCTAGAATCACAACCCAAGACCAAATTGAATGAAAATATGAACTTCAAGTTTCCAAATCGCTCCGAACGCGTCGAATCATACATAGACTACTCGAAATGACACCAAATATTGTGTTCTAGTCTTAAATGACATTAAGGAACTATTCCCGGTCTCGGAAATCCATTCGGACCTCGATATCACCAAAACCTACTCCAAACCAAATTTAAGGAACTTCAAAACCATCAAAGTTCAATTTTCACTATTAGGCGCCAAAATGCTCCCGGGTCATCCAAAACCCAATCGAACATATGCCCAAGTCCGAAATCATCATACAAACCTATTGGAACCATCAAAACCTTATTCCGATGTCGTTTGCTCAAAATGTTGACCGAAGTCAAACTAGCCTTTGTAGCTAACCTTAAGGAACCAAGTGTTTCAATTTCAACCCGAACCCTTCCAAATCCCCAACTAACCACCCCGGCAAGTCATATAACATTAAAAGCATGTACGAGAAGCCTTATTTAGGGGAATGGGGTTCTAGAAAGCAAAATAACCGGTCGGGTCGTTACATTCTCCACCTCTTAAACAACCGTTCATCCTTGAACGGGTTTAGAATCATACCTGGAGTGCTGAATAAGTGTGGATATCTGCTCCGCATTTCCTCCTCGAACTCCCAGGTTGCCTCCTTGACTGGTTGGTCCCTCCACAGCACCTTTATCGCGAAAATCCTCTTGGATCTCAACTGGCGAACCTACCTATCAACAATGGCAACTGACTCCTCTTCATAACCCAGGCTCTCATCTAAATGAATCGTGCTGAAGTCCAACACATGTGACAAGTCAGCATGATATATCTAGACCATCGATACGTGGAAAATTGGAAGAACTCCCGATAGACTGGGAGGTAAAGGCAAGCTCACAAACAAACTCCCCAACTCGTCTCAACTCAAATGGGCCTATAAACCTGGGCTCAACTTGCCCTTCTTCCGGAATCTCATTGTATACGGTAAAAATCGATGGCCCGATTTCACGAGCATCACGGTATCTCGAGGGCTTCCAGTGTTCGACTCCGAGAATCCTCGACGGTCGATTTTGAGATAGTTCGACTTCGAGACGTTGTGAGTAATGACCGGCCCCGGGACAATGTGAATCACCGATCTCGGCGACTCAAGGTGGCGTTCCCAAGGCACATGACTAGAGCTGACAAAGCCTAGTGGACTAGTCTGAAAACGAATCAAGGCATCAGGTGGCTATACCTGCCCCATATCTTTGCAATTAATGCATTTTTGTACTATGTTGGGATTCCTCTACATATATAAAGGGGATCCTTGTTATTTTGTAAAGGATATGATACACAATACTAAACACGCAAGAACATTCTCTCTGCTCTCTAACACACTCTCTTGACTTCATTATTTCTTTTACTGCTTTCGTTCATTGCTTGCATTCATTGTTCATCATTTATTGCTTATTATTGTCCATAAAGAGCTGTCATTGATTTTATTATAACTGTTAGTCATCCATCGACTACCCTTGATATCTCCCAGCCGAGCACCCGACTCGACCCCGAGACCCCCGGATAGGCGAGCTCGAGGCCCCGATTGGCAGTTATTCGGTTTGATTAACATCTTGTTTTTAAGCTCTTGTCTCGTTTCCAAGTCTTTCGCATAGCATGAACTTCTTAACAACTAGCATAAAAATAGATCACGTATTTCTAGAATCCCATAATCAAATTTAATTGTTATTACCATTTTCACGGTAAACAGTTTGGCGCCCACCGTGGGGTTAAAAATAATAGTCATTATTTTCTTGCTGGTTTAAGCACGTAACGCAAGTTATCTTTCACACTTTTTCTTGTCCAAGATCTTTGATTTTAGGTCAAAATGTCTAACTCAGTAAACGCACGTGAAAACATCAACCTTGAAGACCATGGAGAAAATGGTGTTGACGTCCCAGGTGTTGGTGTACCACCACGAAACTCTAAGAACTTACCGGAACCAATTCCCGTGAATGCGGTTTCACACAACGCCCAACACGTCGAAATAAGCTCCCACACCAACTGGAGCATACACCAAGGCGACCAACAAGAAGCCTAGAAAATCCCAGCCGGGGAAGAACGGGAGGTTAGCCTTCACGTTATTTTTGAAATGTTGCAGGCACAACAACTGGCTATTGCTCAGCTGAAAAGTCACCAGAAGACTCCTAGCACGGTAGCACCGGGGACGGCTCCCCCAGCCGAGCAGGTACTAGATAGATCAAGCAACAACGGGTCGGCAAAGATGCTCGAGGACCTCACGAGGAGGATCGAATCGGGCGAGAAGAAGATAGAGGCCAACGACAAGAAGGTCGAGACATACAACTCCAGTGTCGACCAAATTTCGGGCGCAACCCCGATCCTAAAAGGTGTGGATTCAAAGAAGTTCGTACAAAAGCCATTCCCACAAGAATCGGCTCCAAAACCCATTCCGAAGAAGTTCAAAATGCCAGACCTCCCAAAGTACAACGGAACCTCAGACCCCAATGAGCACGTTACTGCTTACACCTGTGCGGTAAAAGGCAACGACCTGAGGGACGATGAGATCGAGTCCGTCCTGCTGAAGAAGTTCGGGGAAACGCTTTCTAAAGGGGCGATGATGTGGTATCACAACCTGGCCCTAAACTCAATAGATTCATTTGCCATGCTGGCAGATTCTTTCATTAAGGCACATGCCGGTGCCATCAAAGTAGCAACAAGGAAATCCGACGTCTTCAAGATCAAGCAGAGGGAGAATGAGATGCTGCAAGAGTTCGTATCTCGCTTTCAAATGGAACGGATGGAACTACCACCAGTCTCCGACGACTGGGCAGTGCAGGCCTTCACTCAAGGTCTGAATGAACGAAGCTCGGTAGCTTCAAAGCAGCTAAAGCAGAATCTAATTGAATATCCCGCCGTGACCTGGTCAGACGTTCATAACCGATATCAGTCAAAAATCAGGGTCGAGGACGACCAACTAGGAGCCCCCTCGGGCTCGGTATACCCAAGCAGGCTTCTGGCGAATGAGCCAAAGCCAAAAAAAGAAAGGTACCAGCCATACATCGAAGACAGGAGAAACACCCCGAGGCGCAACATACCTCACAATGATCGAAGGATGGATCGAGGACATAATCCTCGGGGACTCGTCAATAGAGCCGGGTCCAATAGGTACATAGGGCCGACGGAAGCACCCTGTCTGTCGGAATACAACTTCAACATCGATGTATCAGACATCGTGTTCGCCATCAAGAAAATCAGAGATACCAGGTGGCCAAGGCCTGTACAATCAGATCCTTCGCAGAGGAACCATAACTTAGTGTGCGAATTCCATAACACGCACGGCCACAGAACCGAAGACTGCCATTAGCTCCGGGAAGAAGTAGCCCGACTACTAAGCAAAGGTCACCTCCGAGAATTCCTCAGCGATCGGGCCAAAAATCAGTTCCGGGAAAGAAAGGTGACCAAAAAGAACGAAGTAGATGAGACGCAACATGTCATCCACATGATCTTGGGAGGCATCGATGCCCCACAAGAGCCCATGATGAGAAGAAAAAAAATATCCATCACCAGAGAAAAGCGAACTCGGGGCTACATACCCGAGGATGCCCTCACATTCAGCGACGAGGACATCGAGACCTTGTCTCAACCTCACAACGACGCACTGGTTATCTCTTTCCTAGTAAATACATTTCAAATTAAACGTCTACTCGGCGATCTAGGTATCTCGGCCAACATTATCAGGTTGAGAGTGGTAGAGCTACTCGGGCTGCTCGACCAAATCGTGCCCGCCTCTCGAGTCCTCAACGGATTCAACATGGCAAGCGAAATAACAAAAGGGGAAATCACCCTCCTGGTCAACGTGGCCGGCACAACCCAAAATTCCAAGTTCCATGTCATCTAAGGAGACATGAGGTACAACGCCTTGCTCGGAAGGCCATGGATACACTGCATGAGAGCAGTACCATCCACCCTCCATCAAATGATGAAATTCCCGACAAAGGAGGGGATTAAAACCGTCTGCGGGGAGCAGCATATGGCAAGGGAAATGTTCGCAGTACACGATGTAACACAGACACCAATGCCTCCACCCTCGAAGGAGCCAAATGATTATCAAACAGTAAAATAGCGATAGCAAGCTACGCCCTCGGCTAAGTCCGAACCAAATGAAGCAAAGAACCGTACCGCGTCCTCATGAAAAACGATCGAAACATCGCCGGAACATTCTACACTAAGGTATGACCGTCTCCTTTCTCTTTCAGTTACATTCCACACTGACCTGAGTGCAAGTATTCGATCGAAACGGCCAAAGCACTCTCTAACTCGAAGTCCTTAGGTTTCAAAAGGATGCGTTGCACTATTTTCCTTCGATCGGGTTTTTATCCCAAAAAGGGTTTTACCGGCAAGGTTTTTAATGAGGCAACATCCATTTGCTACCTAAGGAAGACTCAACAAAGTAATCAAGGCTTCTCTTGCAATCAACCTCGAATACTGGGGGGCATCCCCCCGGAAGATCACGTTCTCGGAGAAGCTAAGATATGCTGAACAGGGTCTCGATAGGAAAAACAATGTACCGGGCCAAACGGTCAAACTAACCGTGCCCGCATAGAATAACCAAGCCCTCAACAGCAAAGATGTATGCTTAAGCAGTCGAAGAATAATTTCAAAAAGCATTTTGCATTTCAAAGAAGCTCGGTATTTTTGCAAAAACGGCTCCTCTGTCAAAAAACATCCCGAACCCTCGGGGACTGCCTGAATGACCTCCGGGTCGGAGCTCCAAACTCATACGCCTTCAACGAGGCAACATCAAATCACAAAAATGGCTCCAGAGCTAAAAGCGCCCCGAGCACTCGAAGATTGGCCTCAAAATCGCAAAAGTCGCGCGACCTCCGGGTCGGAACTCCTAACTCGTATGCCCTTAATGAAGCAACACTGAGATCACAAAACAGCTCCAAAGCAAAAAATGTCCCGAACACTTGGGAACTAGCATCGAAAACTCGAGTCCACATGAACCCCGGGTCGGAAACTCCGGAATCGTAAGCCCTCAATGAGGCAATACCGAGTTTGCATGTAATGGCTCCCGAGCCGAGAAATCCTCGATAACTCGGGGACTGCCATCCATCGCCATCTCCATCGCAATGGCTCCCGAGCCGAGAAATCCTCGACAACTCGAGGACTACCGTCAATCGCCATCTCCATCGACTTATCAAAACTCTGAGGCAATAAGACCCCAAATGGGCAGCCTCGGTCTCGTAAGACCTGTATAAGGCAACAACAATATCTGTAAGACCTCAAGCAAGGCATGAACCACGCTTGTACCAAGCGACAATATCTGTAAGACCTGAAGCAAGGCATGAACCATGCTTGTACCAAGCGACAATATCTGTAAGACCTCAAGTAAGGTATGAACCGTACTTGTACCAAGTATCCAAAACTGTAAGACCTCTAAGACCTTACTAAAGGCATAAACCCGATCTCAAAGTTAAGGCTATATATCGAACTTGTAAGACCCCTAAAAGGTATACCCTCGATATAGACGTCAAAACTAATTCACTTGGGACTAAATGGCTCCAGCCCAACACAAATGACTACGGTCACAAGGCTGTACCAGCCAAACTAACGCGATTCGGGGATGCTTGACCGTCGCTACAAAATCACAGGCCTTCAATTACTTCGAATCTACTTCGAAAAGAACCGGTTAAATAAGCTACCCTCGACATAGGAAAAAGAGCTTCGACCATGTCAGCTCCTAAACACCAGCTTCGAGATACTCAGCCTCCGAGCCAAACCTCCCGAGGTGCTCGATCATCGCCATATAACGACTCGCAATCGAGGTTTTTTATTAAACCGTCGAAGAGTCAGGCAAACACTTTCAAGAAAATCCTTATCAAGGGAAAAATAAAGCCTACATAAAAGGTCGCATCGACCCAAGGCGTAAGAGCCATTGTCACCAGCCCACATAAAAGGTCCTATCGACTCAAGCCATAAGAGCCATTGTCGCCAGCCCACATAAAAGGTCGCATCGACCCAAAGCGTAAGAGCCATTGTCGCCAGCTCGCATAAAAGGTCGTACCGACCCAACACGTAAGAGCCTAAGGGCCAGCTCTAAATTCAAAAGTTGAGGGTCGAATGAGCTCGAGTCGAAACCCGATTCGGAGACTAAACCCAAAACAGTTAACTAAATCTACCTAAGAGCAAAAGCATAAGAGCCGTTGTCGCCGGCTTATACTAAAAGGTCGCATTGACCGAGCGCGTAAGAGCCTACGGGCCAGCCTAATGAGCCCCAGGGCTATACTATGAATCTAAGGATTCCTCTCAGCTCAAGACCAGGTCGTCTTGCTAAAATCAAGGCAAAAAGAAATGCAAGAGGAATGAAACCATAAGGCTTCCTTTTATGCATATGCGCGAGAAATTACAAGCTCAATTTACAATGTACTTTGAAAGTGCGATATACAGAAATAGAAAAGGAAATCTAAGCCTCCCCCTTGGGGACTATGGCCCGTCGGCCTCATCCTTGCTATCCTCTGCATCGGGCAGAAGTGCCTTAGCGCCACGTTCGCATGCCCTCGCCCGCTTAACCTCTTCCGAGAGGTCAAAGCCCCTAGCACGGATCTCCTCAAGGGTTTTCCTTCGAGACTTACACTGAGCATATTCCTTGCTCCTGCCCTCGTGGTCGCGAATCCTTCTCAGCTCAGCTTGAGCATCGGCAGCGTCCTTCAAATAGACCGCCACTTTCTGGTCGGCTTTAGTTCGGCTCATCACAACTTCAGCCCGGGCGTCCACAACCTCAGCCTTTGTCTTCAAAAGCTCAGACTCGAGCTTCGTAATCATATCTGTTCGAACCAAGCTATTATCACGAACTAAGTGAAGTTGAACCTCAAAAGCAGAGGCTTTGCCCAGAGCACCCTTCTCCGCCGAAGCCTGAGCGTCCGCCTGAGCCTTTAACTCATCATACTCGCGCTTGGCTCGACCAACTTCATTTCGAAGGCGCTCCAGGTCCTCCATCTTCTTCTGCAACTGAAATAAACGAAGCATCATCCTTAGGAGCTAGAAGAAAGAACACACACTCGCTCGGAACAAAAACTACATGTTCCTTCAAATAGCTCTCATAATTCAAGCTTCGATTCGCCTCATACCGTAAGCGTGCCAGCTCGACTTCCCTTTCATCGCAAAGGAGACTAAGGGATTTCTCCTCATCCAGAGTTTTCCATAGCCTGGCCTCACGGCGAAGCAGCTCGGACTTAAGCTTGTCGAAAACCTACAAAGGAAAACACAATAAGGAAGGGAAGGCGCGAAACTGGAAAGGCCTGTGCCAAAACACACCACAGAGTGAAGCCGCTGGGCTTCCTCGAAGGTCGAGCGCACATCTGCTAGCCTGGCTCCCTCAGCTCCGAAAGAGTCGACCCTGGTCAGCGCACGGTCGCTCGGTGCATACGATCCCGGGTTTCGAGTATCCCTCGAAATACCTCCGACGGAAAAAGAGGATGACAGCGGAGGCGAAACCGCCTTTCCAAAACCAGAAATCACGGGCGTGGCAGGCTCAGTCAATACTTCCACCGGGCCCCCGGTCCAGCTTCACCTGAATTTGAGCACCGTCGCTCTGTAAAGGTATCTCTTGCTTATTGTTGTCATTCTTTAGCCCGGAAGCTAGCAACCCTTCTCCCTCTCCAAAGGGGCACGACCTCGCCTCAGAAGGCTCCCCGATGCCTAGAATAACAGGGCTTGTACGCACAAAGAGAAAGTGTTTTTCCAACTGAAAAAAGGGAAAGGAGCAAATCACACAGCGCATACCATGGTGTTTGGCCTCCCATCTGCCCTTAGACAAAACTCGCCACTTATGCTCATTATAAGTCGAGCTAGTCTCCAGCTTCCGAGCCTAGTCCGTTAGGTTTGGGACCTCGCCCGACGCCCATGAAATCGCTGCAGAAAAGGAAAAAATGGCACATCTACGAAGCCCGCCATCGCCATAAACAAACTACGACAGCACGAATGTACCACTTACGTATAAAATTCCATTCCTCAGGAAATGGCAGAAACTCCACCAGAATAATGTCGACAGTCCGCACCTGGACGAATTGGCTCATCCATCCCCGATCTTCGTCTTCTTCGTCGTCAAAAACAAAAGGCGTGGTGTATTGGCATCGCAGAATCAGCAGGCGTTGATGGTGAAAGGGCCGATACAGCCTGATGAGGTGACTAAGAGTGAATTCGAGACCTGCGTCTTCCGCAAAGAACCTCATCAGCAGTACTATCCGCCAAAATGACGGGTGAATCTGCGCAAAGGTAACCTGGTACTTTCGACAGAAGTCGAGCACAACCCCATCAACGGGGCCTAGCGTGAAGGGGTACGTATACACGTTCAAAAACCCCTCAGCGTGATCCATAACGCTCTCTCCCGGGGAAATTACACGCAATGCTACCTTCTCCCCCCATCCGCAGTCTCTCCTCACTGATTCGAGATGGTCCCCTCCTATTAAAGAAATGAACTTTGAGGCATAATCCTGATGACCTCGAACACTGGGAGTCTCGCTTGGCGGGAGATTCCCTCCCGAAGCAAAGTGCCCAGAGGCGGAGCTCCTTTCTACTTGTCAAGCGGATTCGAGCATAACAACCATGGCTATAGTAGAACCAAGGAAGGGGAAATGAAGACTTGAGTGAAAGCTTTGAGTTAAAGGAAAATTGGCGCAAGAAAGGAAAATGGGTGCAAGAAAGGAGAACTCTATGAGAGAGGATAACTACTTAGAATAGCAGAATCTCCAAAGGGGCGAAGACAACCCTATATATGGAAAAAGCGGCGACCGCTCGCCTGCCTCGAAGGTCGATTAAAATGTTGGCTAAAGCTTTTATCGCTTTGGAAAGATACGCCGGCGGAATCGCCTCGGTCATTTCTTAGCTGTATCCTACACTCGACGTTGCCATACGATGCTTCAGGGTCGAAAACCTCACGTCAACCAAGTCCCAGGTGGTACCCGACCTCGAGGACCTCCATCAAAAAGAAGTTTGGCTCCAAGAAGCCATTGGCATCATTGCAAGTCCCGAGGTGGTACCCAACCTCGAGGACCTCAATCAAAAAGAAGTTAGGCTCCAAGAAGCCATTGGCATCATTGCAAGTCCCGAGGTGGTACCCGACCTCGAGGACCTCCATCAAAAAGAAGTTAGCTCCAAGAAGCCATTGGCATCATTGCAAGTCCCGAGGTGGTACCCGACCTCGAGGACCTCCATCAAAAAGAAGTTAGGCTCCAAGAAGCCATTGGCATCATTGCAAGTCCCGAGGTGGTACCCGACCTCGAGGACCTACATCAAAAAGAAGTTAGGCTCCAAGAAGCCATTGGCATCATTGCAAGTCCCGAGATGGTATTCGACCTCGAGGACCTCCACAAGAAGAAGGCATGCTCCAAGTAAACCATTATTATCACTGTAAGTCCCGAGATGGTACCCGATCTCGAGGACCTCCACCAAGAGGAAGATTGGCTCCAGAAAGCCATCAATGTCATTACAAGTCCCGAGACGGTACCCAATCTCGAGGGCTTCTCTCAAGAAGAAAATAAGCGCTTAAACTCTACTCATATGGGTTTGGCCTCGGGGTACCATCTAAACCCGGGTAAACCGCCATCCGGGATCTATCTACAACGCCTTAAGGCTATCTACACTAAGTTTAAAACAAGTTTCCAGGTGGCCCGGATTTGAGAAAACCCCCACTCGGGGACTGCTCTCGAAAGCCCTACTCTCATTCAACTCGAAGTCAGGGTCCCGACGACCCGAGTTTATCAGTCCAATCCGGACTCGGCCCAAGAAACAGCAAAGGATTCTGCAGGGAATCGGGTTAATCAATCATAGTCAGAAGAAACACTCGCACCCGGGCTCGATATTTGCACTAATCGGTGGGGTCAGGCACTCAGATTCTTCACAAACGTAGATAAAGGGAAACATAGCATGTATCAGAGACAAATTGAAGAAACATCTTTATATTCATAAACACATGATTACAAAAGCCCACGAGGGATCCTTACATATGATTACAAAAGCCCACGAGGGTCCTTACACAGAAACAAAGAAGCAAGAGGTGTACATATATAATTAAAGCCCAAAGCCTAGCCTATTCTCCGGGGAGCATCCGCGGCGGCAATATGTTCGAGCATCGCCTCCTCGACGGTCTTGTCTCGGTCTTCCAAAGAGGTATCTCCAAGGGAGAAGATGAAGAAGAGGAAAGTGGGAGAAGCAGAAAGGGATGAAAAAACGCCATAGCCCACCAAAGGGCAACGGCTTCTACAAGGCCAAGAAGATCACGGCTCGGTAGAAGACTTGGCGAGCGTCGGCCTTACTCGCACGGCTACATTGAGTCCACTTCTTGGGACATTTTGTCGTGCAAGTTACCAGCCATAGGTGCAGCTTCACCCCACGGAAAGAAAAAGGGATGAAGTGCCACACTAGACCGGGGTAGGAGAGTGAGCAGCGGTGTATCGTCCGAACACCCTCGTGAGCAGCGGTGTAGAATCCAAGTATCTTCCCAAGTCGGAAGAAATCGGCCCCTACCTCGTCATCTAGAGCCAACAACAACAATAATAACAACAACGACAAGACGGTGTGATCCCGCTCGATAAGGGAGAGCCCTGAAAAGGGGCTGTGGCCTAACTGGCGAGAACGCCACCATGTAACCTTAAGGCCGCGGGCCTCAAACATGAGAGATATCAATGGATGAGGATGAAGAGAAGGAAGAGGTGGAAGGATATTGGAAAACACTTGAATAAGGAAATGGTTCCAGGAGGTTCCCTTTTATAGGGGGTGGTAGCGTAACCGGCGGCCCAATTAATGCCCCTGAAAGACGCATCAGCAGGCGCAATCAATGCGTTTTTTGGGAACCGAATTGACGGCGATATTGTCACTCTGGAGAATCAGAATCGGCAGTACATTGAATGACACTGAAAAGATGAACCGACGGGACGCCTCAGTTATCATGAAGGCTTATGTCATAAGTATGACATCATCGCGGGAAAGTTCGAAGAGATGAATATCAGAATTGTTTCTTATCTTTCCACTCTAAGAAACGCGGGGACTATCTGTATACGGTAGAAATCGATGGCCCGATTTCACGAGCATCACGGCATCTCGAGGGCTTCCAGTGTTCGACTCCGAGAATCCTCGACGGTCGATTTCGAGACAGTTCGACTTCAAGATGTTATGAGTAAGTACCGGCCCCGGGACAATGTGAATCACCGGTCTCGGCGACTCAAGGTGGCATTCCCAAGGCACGTGACTAGAGCTGACAAAGCCTAGTGGACTAGTCTGAAAACGAATCAAGGCATCAGGTGGCTATACCTGCCCCATATCTTTGTAATTAATGCATTTTTGTACTATGTTGGGATTCCTCTCCATATATAAAGGGGATCCTTGTCATTTTGTAAAAGATCTGATACTCAATACTAAATACGCAAGAACATTCTCTCTGCTCTCTAACACACTCTCTTGACTTCATTATTTCTTTTATTGCTTTCTTTCATTGCTTGCATTAATTGTTCATCATTTAATGCTTATTATTGGCCATAAAGAGCTGTCATTGATTTTATTATAACTGTTATTCGTCCATCGACTACCCTCGATATCTCCCAGTCGAGCACCCGACTCGACCCCGAGACCCCCGGATAGGCGAGCTCGAGGCCCTGATTGGCAGTTATTCGGTTTGATTAACATCTTGTTTTTAAGCTCTTGTCTCGTTTCCAAGTCTTTCGCATAGCATCAACTGCTTAACAACTAGCATGAAAATATATCACGTATTTTTAGAATCCCATAATCAAATTTAATTTTTATTAACATTTTCACAGTAAACACTCATATTCCCCTTCATCGGCGAGACTTTCAAAAGAACCTTCTCGCCCACCATAAATGATAAATCACACGCCTTCTGATCCGCGTAACTCTTCTGTCCGGAGTGTGCTGTGCCAAGTCACTCCTGAATCAACTTTACCTTTTCCAAGGCATCTTTCACCAAATCAGCACCATATAACTCAGCCTTGCTGGGCTCAAACCACCCGATGGGAGAACGACATCGCCGACCATATAAAGCCTCAAATGGAACAATCTCGATGCTGGACCGATAACTGTTGTTGTAAGCAAACTCGGCCAAAGGTAAGAATCGATCCCACTACCCTCCAAAGTCAATCACACATGCTCTGAGGATGTCCTCCAAGATTTGAATTGTCCGCTCCAACTGCCCATCGGTCTGTGGATGAAATGCGGTGCTGAGCTCTACACGGGTCCCCAACTCACTCTGTATGGCTCTCCAGAAATGCGAAGTAAACTGAGGGCCTCTATCTAATATGATGGAAACAGGCACACCATGCAACCGAACTATCTCCTGAATATAAATCTGGGCCAACCTCTCTGAAGTATACATTGTCACAACTAGAATGAAGTGTGCTGACTTGGTCACCTGTCAACAATGACCCAAACTGCATCAAACTTCCGCAAGGTCTGCGGCAACCCAACTACGAAATCCATAGTAATGCTCTCCCATTTCTACTCCGCTATAGTCATCTGCTGGAGTAGGCCAACTGGCCTCTAGTGCTCATACTTAACCTGCTGGCAATTTAGGCACCTAGCTACATACTCAACTATGTCCTTCTTCATCCGCCGCCACTAATAATACTGTCTCAGGTCGCGATACATCTTCGTAGCACATGGATGAATGGAATGCTGAGAAATGTGTGCCTCCTCTAGAATCCTCTCCCTCAAACCATCGACATTAGGAAAACACAGACGACCCTGGAGTTGCAGAACACCATCCTCGCCGATAGAAACCTCCTTGGCACCACCCTGTAGTACCGTCTCTGTGAGAACCATCAAATGCGGATCATCAAACTGTCGAGCCTTGATCTTCTCCAATAGTGAAAACTGGGCAACGACGAATGCAAGAACTCGGCTGGGCTCTGAAATATCCAACCTCACAAGTCTGTTAGCCAAGGACTGAATGTTCAAAGATAATGGCCTCTCCTCTGCTAAAATGAATGACAAGCTACCTATACTCTTTGCCTTTCTTCTCAAGGAATTCGCGACTACATTCGCCTTGCCCGGATGATAAAGAATTGTGATGTCATAATTCTTCAGTAACTCAAGCCATTTGTGCTACCTCAAATTGAGATCCCTTTGCTTGAACAAATGCTGCAAGCTGTGATGATCAGTGTAAACCTCACAGGACACCCCATAAAGATAATGCCTCCAGATCTTAAGAGCACGAATAATCGCGGCTAACTCCATATCGTACACAGGGTAATTCTTCTCATGGATCTTCAGCTGACGTGAAGCATATGCAATAACTCGCCCCTCCAGCATCAATACACAACCCAAGCCAACGCGCGAAGCGTCACAATACACAATATACATACCCAAACCAAAAGGCAAAACTAGAACTGGTGTTGTAGTTAAAGCTGCCTTGAGCTTCTGAAAGCTCGTCTCACAATCATCGGACCAACGGAACGGAGCACCCTTCTGGGTCAATCTAGTCAAGGGTGCTGCAATAGATGAGAAGCCCTCCACAAACCAGCGATAATAACCTGCTAACCTTAGGAAGCTCCTAATCTCAGTCGCCGAAGTGGGACGAGGCCAACTCTGAACTGCCTCAATCTTCTCGGGATCCACCTTAATACCCTCGCCTAATACAACATGCCGCAAGAATGCTACAGAATCTAGCCAAAACTCACACTTGGAGAACTTAGCATATAGCTTCTGTTCCAGCAAGGTCTGAAGCACCACTATTAAATGTTGCTCGTGCTCTTCCATGCTACGCGAGTAGATCAAAATGTCATCAATGAAGACAATGACAAACGAATCACTATAAGGCCTGAACACCCTGTTCATCAAATCCATAAATGCTGTTGGGGTGTTAGTCAAGCCGAAGGACATCACTAGAAACTCATAATGGCCATATCTAGTACGGAAAGTAGTTTTCAAAACATCTGAGTCCTGAATCTTCAACTGATGGTACCCTGATCTCAAGTCGATCTTAGAGAACTCCCTAGAACCCTACAACTGGTCAAACAAATCATCAATACACGGCAACGGGTACTTGTTCTTAATAGTAACTTTGTTCAACTGGCGGTAATCAATGCACATCTGCATAGTCCCATCTTTCTTCTTTACAAATAACACTGGTGCACCTTAAGGTGATACACTTGGTCTGACGAACCCTTTTGATAGCAACTCCTCAAGTTTCTCCTTCAACTCTTTCGGAGCCATACGGTACAGTGGGATAGATATAGGTTGGGTACCAGAGACAAGTCAATACAGAAATCGATATCACGATTAGGTGGCATGCCTGTAAGGTCAGAAGGAAACACATCGGAGAACTCTCAGACTAGTGGCAGTAAATCAATCGCCGGAGTCTTTGTGGTAGTATCCCAAACATAAGCTAGATAAGCCAAACAACCCTTCTCAACAATATGTCGAGCCTTCAGAAAAGAGATGACCCGACTAGATGTACTGATAGATGAACCATTCCACTCCAATCTCGGCAACTCTGGCATTGCTAAAGTAACGGTCTTAGCATGGCAATCAAGGATAGCGTGATATGGGGATAGCCAGTCCATGCCCTGGATGACCTCAAAATCGGTCATATCAAGCAACAGAAGATCCGCTCTAGTCTCGTAACCATAGAACGTAACCACACAGGACCGATAGATCCAATCCATAACAACAGAATTGCCCACATAAGTGGACACGTGAATTGGAGTGCCCAAGGACTAACAAGGGATATCCAGGAAATGAACAAACAGAGATGACACATATGAATAGATAGGCCCTTGATCAAATAATACTGAAGCATCCCTACTGTCGCGCCCCCTTTTTCTCGCGAAATCGGGTTTATGACATTTAGGAGGACAACTCATTCCCTTTTGGGGAATTGGGTTTAATGGAATTGAAGAGTCACCACCTAATGATTTAAGTGCATTAGGACACTTTAGAAGAGCTTGATTTTGGATAACCAGAGATAGGGTAAGGGCTTGAAATTATTCCAAGGGGGAGGTGTTAGGCACCCCTCAGAATCCACTAGTGTGGTTCCCGACCAAGCTATTGTTGTGACTTAAGTACAAATAACACATAGGCAAGTAGGGCTTCAAATAAGAGGGGATTTTTTCACATAAAGGTTAGAAATAAACAAAGTCGGAAAGCATTAAAGAGAGTTGATTTAGAAGAAACGTTTAAAGGATTTAAAGGAACAAAGAAACAAAGGGAAGGGGGTCCTAGGTTTATTAATAATATGGATCACCCCACACAACATCCGGTAATCACTCTTACATGTGATGTTATCGCGTGGTCATCACATCCATATCTACCCTTTCCCAACCCTTAAGGTACTAAAGCGCGGAATGGTCTCGTTTACTTATTGCATGCTATACTAGCCCCAGTCCTATCAGTCCCGGAGGTACTTGGGACTACTAATCCTAAAGGGAGGAGATGTTGCGCTTATTTGTGGTTTCAAAAGGTAAAAATACTAAGGCGACAAACAAAACACATATAGCAAGTTTGGGGAAGCATATAAACAAATAAAAGGCTCAGACAGACCTCCTTTAAACCAAAGAAAGCACATAGTTTATCATGTCTTGCACGTACTGTTTAAGGTCTAATTTAACTTAAAAGGTTTGAGGCAGACTGATTTATTACATAGTTCAGATAAGAAGCCCGAAGCAGGCCTACCTGTTGGTTGTAGCTAGTAAAACCTAATTCAATTTATAAGTTATCCTATGGCTTGTCTAAGTGATAGACGAAAACCTATGGGCATGATATCTACAGATTTCAAGAAACAAGAATATGAACTGATTACATACTGATTTAAGAAAAGTTTACCGTTAAAAGCGAGTTTTAGAAGTGCACAAGTTCTGGTAGTACATTATTACTGCTAGTTTTAGACATATAAACGAGTGAGATTCAGATTTGGTTAAAGCTCCTGTAGGCATGCCATCTAAATGCTGGGTTTTATATGAACATAACATCTGATTGCGTTTGGTTATTAGGACTTATAAACACGTTTGCCTAGTGAGAAGTGGATATGCAAGAATTAGAAAGGACCTATAGGCATATTCTCTACAAGCATATGCATCCTATAGACATGGTATCTATACATGAGAGTGTAGAAATCCTATAGACATGTTATCTACGTATGAGAATGCTGAAATTAGAAAATCCTACAGGCATGGTATCTATATGAAAGAATGCAGAAATTCCTATAGACATGTTATCTACGTATGAGAATGCTGAAATTAGAAAATCCTATAGGCATGTTATCTACATGAAAGAATGCAGGATTCTTATAGGCATGGTATCTACATGAAAGAATGCAGAAATTCCTATAGACATGGTATCTATGTGAAAGAATGCAGAAATTCCTGTAGACATGGTATCTATATGAGAATGCTAAAATTAGAGATCATATAGGCAGGTTATCTACATATGGAAGTGCAGAAAATCAGCAACTCCTATAGGTAGGTTATCTACCCTTTGCATACATGGTTACCCTTCCCTTTTTCACTAGCCAACCTCCGAAAGTTTTATTACAAAGTTATTACAGCCCAGAAAAGTAAAATAAATAAAAATACATCATAAATGAAAAATTACAACCAAGGAGAGTCTGATTCAGACTTCCTGTCTAAAGTATGAAGTAAACCAACTCCAAAGATCAGATTTCAAAGCCTTTCTCTCATTTGGGGAGTGTCAGAGTTCCCTAAAAGTCTCACATGGATTTCGGGCAATGCTTACACCCCAAATACATTACCAGACTAGGACATAGTGCAGTGTGGAAGGGCCAGCCCTCAAGTGTCCAAGTTCAGAGGGAACTCAAGGTCCCAAGGCAAGGCTCACAAGAGGGGGGCAGAACTTAGGAACTAAGAGAGAGTACAAGTGCAGAAGTGGAATTCTGAAAGGGGAAAAGGAAGAGGGGAGCAATTCACATTAACACACATAGGGGATAGGGGATGGGGTAATTTGTAAGAGCAAAAGAAAAGCGGGCTGATGGGCACACCCAGCAATGGGATATGCTGGCACACCCTCCAGCCTGTTTATATAGAGGTTAAGACCCCATTGGGTCAAACTTAATTCATGGACAACAATTCATGTTGCCATGCCTTAAGCCACAATTCTCAAACACATAGGGGCAATAGGGTAGGGGAGCAAGGATTAATAACAGAAACAGACAGAAAGATATGAGCATACTTAATTTAAACAGAAACAGTAAAGTAGACACGGATAAAAGCTGTAAATGAACACATTGTAGTGATGCTGAAACTTAAATTAGGACATACCAGTTTTAAAGAAATAAATAGAGAAAATGCAGTAGTCTTGTAAAATCCACAGTGCAGACAAGAAAGAGAGTAAGAGTTCAGAAGAGATTGTGAATTGTGGAGTGGAGGATTGTTAAATCGTGTGTGCTGTGTGTTAAAGAGTCGTGTATTTATAGTGTAAGAATCATGAGGAAATAAGGTAGGAAAATAGTTGAAGAACTGATTGTCAATCAATTACACAAGACTCCCTTTAATTAAGGGATTCAGATTCGAACGGGTAAAAAACCAATTAAGGAAAGAAATTGAATAAACACTTTGCTCACAACATGCAATTATGGACACATACATAAAAAGGTTATTTAAAGGACAAGGTTTTTAGAAGT
>NW_017670583.1:266720-290096 GCF_001879085.1 Nicotiana attenuata | reverse complement strand
ACAGTAAAAGCATACGAGATCATAATATAGGAAAGCACAGTAAGAGAAGCATATAAGAACATGATACGAGAACACAGTAGAGACAAATACACACGAATGACAAAGAAAAATCATTAAAACACTTAAACACTTTTCAGAAAACCCTAAATCGGAAAAGAAAGTTTTTGATTGTGATTTTGAAAGAAGAGTTAGGGAAATCGTTTGAAAACTCAGGGAAAGCATAGATGCGCCACAGATCTAAAGAAATCGGAGAAAACCTCGAAAGGTTAGGGTTTCAGAGGAACCCTTGAAATGAGAAAGGCTTTTAAAGGTCACCAATCAGCATCGGAGAGGTTAGAACCAGGCTCAAACAACCATGGTATGCTGGAGCAAGGCCGGAGATGACCCTAAGGCCTCGAATTGACGATGGTCTGGGTTCAACCCTTCATAGTCGGGCCTCGAATCTTCAGGTATCAGGCACGTAAGAGCACCAAGAGGTAGGTGTAGGACCCTCGTAGCCATGGAGACCATAGATTCCGGTGGATTTCAAGGCAGAGGTGGCTAGGGTTAGAGAAGGTTCGAGAGTGTTTGAGAGAGGGGAGGGTTTCAGGGGCGGCGGATAATTGAAAATGATTTAGGGTTGGGGTTTTTGGTAAATTAAAGAGGAAAGAATGCGTGTGAGTCGTTGATCTGTTAGATCAACGGCTGGGATTAAAAGAAAAGGTCCGGGCGGGTTATTTGAGTGGGTCAGGGGTGGGTAATTTAGGAATTTGGCTGGGTAATTTGGGATTGGGATTGGGTTTAATTGGGGGTTGTTTCAGGCTAAAACTGAAATGGTTAGGGCAAGTATTTAAATAGCCATTTTTTTCCTTTTTATTTTATAAAAATAGCAAAATCAATTTTGGAAACAAATTAAAGGTACTAAATTAATTAATAATATAAATATTAAATAAAAATACTGGAATCCATTTTGTAATTATAAATGCAGTTAACTCTTAAAATATGCTAATATTGCAATTATATGCAATTTAGCTTTAAAATACTAAATAAATTTTTAAAAAATGTGCAAAAATTACCTTAGCTATATTTCTGTATAAATATGAGAATACAATAAGTGAATCAAAAAAAATGATAATTTGGGGAATAATTATTGGTTTTTTTACTGGTCAAATAGGGCAATAAGATTGGTTTAAAAATCTTTAAAAATTAAAGAAAAATAGGAAAATTCTTGGACATACTTATATATGCATACCTATGCTATTTGAAAGGTATTTTTTATATAAAATATACAGGGAAAAATTAGGTATCAACAGTTGCCACTCTTTACCCGGGAAGGATGAAAGAGTTGTCGGATAAAGATACGATGGCCAATTTTGACTGAATGAAATGGTTTGAAGAGATTTCGTTGTGCTCTGGTTCCTGAGCTGCCTACATATCCCTAGTTTTACAGGAATCAGGCCATATGTAGTTCAGGATCCGTCGGCGGAATATGCCGACGGAGGTTTTTTTTCAAGATCGGACGCAATATTCAGGTTTGCATGAGTGGTCAAGGTTTAGTAGGGCTGCGGGAACTAGAGCGGAATGCTCCTGCCGAGATGGTCGTTGCTCGCCGGTTTACCTGGAAATAAATAATACAAGCGCATATTGTGCATAAATTTAAACATGATGCAAGTTCCCGTCGGACCATGAATGTTGTCTTTGGATGGTTAAGATGACATACTTAGACCATGATGTCCTGGGCCATGAAGTGTATAATAAAGGATTCGCAGGCTATGAAATGATGCTCTTGGGCTATGGGATGATGCCTCCGAACTATGATGCCTTTGAATAATGATATGCAAGAGATTAAAAGGGGTCCTCGGGTCATGGCATGACGTTCTCGGGCTATGGAAATGGTGCCTCCAAACAATGTCGCCTTTGGACAGTTTGGCGATCTTTCAGCCCATGAGATGCAGTAGGTGGCGATCTTTCAGCCGATCCAGGATATAAATAAAGGGCACAATCTTTCAGCCGATGCAAGATGTAAATAAAGGTGGCGATATTTCAGTCATGCAGGTGTAAATAGGTGGCAATCTTTCAGCCGATGCAAGATATAAATAAAGTGGCGATCTTTCAGCCGATGCAGGTGTAAATAAAGTGGCGATGTTTAAGCCGATACAGGTGTAAATAAAGTGGCAATGTTTCAGTCGATGAAAGAAGTAAATAAAGTGGCGATATTCAGCCATGCAAGATGTAAATAAAGGTGGCGATATTTCAGCCATGCAGGTGTAAATAAAGTGGCGATGTTTCAGCTATGCAAGATGTAAATAAAGTGGCGATATTTCAACCATGCAGGTGTAAATAAAGTGGCGATGTTTCAGCCATGCAAGACGTAAATAAAGGTGGCGATGTTTCAGCCATGCAGATGGAGGTAGAGCTTAACCTCGGAAGGCAAAACGGTAGCCATATGCAATGCAGAAATGCAGATGGAGACAGTGCTTGGTCTCGGAAGGCAGAATGGCAGCCTTATGCCATGCAGAAATGAAGATAGAGACAGAGCTTAGTCTGGGAAGGCAGAATGGTAGCCTTATGCAATGCAAGAATGCAGATGGAGATGGTGCTTAGTCTCGAAAGGCAGAATGGTAACCTTATGCAATGCAAGAATGCAGATGGAGACAGAGCTTAGTCTCGGAAGGCAGAATGGTAGCCGTATGCAATGCAGAAATGCAGATGGAGAAAGTGCTTTGTCTCGAAAGGCAGAATGGTAGNGTAAATAAAGTGGCGATGTTTCAGCCGATGCAAGAAGTAAATAAAGTGGCGATATTTCGGCCATGCAAGATGTAAATAAAGGTGGCGATATTTCAGCCATGCAGATGGAGGTAGAGCTTAACCTCGGAAGGCAGAACGGTAGCCTTATGCCATGCAGAAATGCAGATGGAGACAGAGCTTAGTCTCAGAAGGCAGAATGGTAGCCTTATGCAATGCAAGAATGCAGATGGAGACAGAGCTTAGTCTCGGAAGGCCGAATGGTAGCCTTATGCAATGGAAGAATGCAGATGGAGACAGAGCTTAGTCTCGGAAGGCAGAATGGTAGCCGTATGCAATGCAAGAATGCAGATGGAGACAGAGCTTAGTCTCGGAAGGCAGAATGGTAGCCTTATGCAATGCAAGAATGCAGATGGAGACAGAGCTTAGTCTCGGAAGGCAGAATGGTAGACTTATGCAAGAGATAAAAGGAGAATAGTAATAAAATTTTCTTAGCTGATAGCTGATAGCTGATTGTGATATTGTGGTTGCTGGGGATATTGCGTGCGGATAGCAACTGTGAATAGGTGTGATGGTTCTGAGAGTTGTATTCCTGAACAGTATGAATGTATAATATATTCGATGATCTTGTGACTTGGGTGCCTGCATCCAAAGAAAAATCGTGAGTTCTGTAAAGGGGAAAGGTTAGTTCGTATCCCCGATGACTTTGCTTGACCTGCTTGGCTCTGTTTCAGTGATACTCTACGTATCATTGGGGTAGCGTTGCTAAACAAAGCAATTTTGGTAACAGACATGCATGATTTAGTAAAAATATAACATAAATACATAATCGAGAATAGTTTTCTTCCGAAGAACTGATGACTGCGACGTGGTTCAAGACATTGCAACTTCTCTGGCTTCGGAATTTTGAGGGCTCTCCTCAAAATTCTGCCCCAGTTTACTGGGCTGCTGCTTCTGACGGTTGCTTGCGGTGATCGGCTGCAGTTACTTCAGAATTTTGAGGGTCCTCCTCAAAATTCTGCCCCAGTTTCCAATTGCGGGGGGGGGGAATGAAAATTTTATTGAATTGTGACCGAACCCATAAGGCTGTCTACGTATCCCCTCTTAAACGGGAATCAGGTCAGACGTAGTTCAAATTACATCATAAAAGGAAAGTATGAAAATTACACATAGTAGCGCTTGACTGCATCCGAATTGATTGGTTTTGTCCAAACTTCTCCATCCATTTCTGCAAGTATAAGGTCTCCTCCTGTTAGAACTCGGTGAACCATGTATGGACCTTGCCAGTTGGGAGAGAATTTCTCTTTGGCTTCATCTTGATGCGGGAAAATTTTCTTTAACACCAGCTGCCCTAGTGTGAACTGTCTCGGCTTGACTCTTTTGTTGAAGGCTCTGGACATTCTGTTCTAATAAAGCTGACCATGACATACTGCATTCATTCTTTTTCCATCTATTAGAGCTAGCTGCTCGTAACGACTTTTCACCCACTCTGCGTCGTCGAGCTCAGCTTCTTGTAAGATCCTCAAGGAAGGAATTTCTACCTCGGCGGGAATGATGGCTTCTGTACCATAAACCAGCATATAGGGAGTTGCCCCGGTTGATGTGCGAACTGTGGTGCGGAACCCCAATAAAGCAAATGGTAGCTTCTCGTGCCACTGCTTATGTTTCTCTGTCATTTTCCTTAGTATCTTCTTGATATTCTTACTGGCAGCCTCTACGGCTCCATTCATCTGCGGTATGTAGGTTGTAGAATTCTTGTGCTTGATCTTGAAGGTTTCACACATGGCTCTCATCAGGTCACTGTTGAGGTTGGAGCCATTATCAGTAATGATGGACTCTAGAATTCCGAACCGACAAACGATATGGTCGCGGACGAAGTTTGCCACGACTTTCTTGGTTACTGCTTTGTAAGATACTGCTTTGACCCATTTAGTGAAATAGTCGATTGCTACGAGGATAAACCTGTGCCCGTTGGAAGCGGCAGGTTCGATTGGTCCAATAACATCCATTCCCCAGGCGGCGAAAGGCCATGGTGAGCTTGTTGCATTAAGCTCATTTGGTGGCACCTTTATCATGTCTGCATGTACCTGACAGCGGTGGCATTTCCTGACATACTGGATGCAATTCGTCTCCATAGTCATCCAGAAGTAACCAGCTCGGAGTATTTTCTTTGCCAAAACAAAGACGTTCATATGTGGACCGCAGGTCCCGGCATGAATTTCCTCTAACAACCTGGATGCTTCTTTTGCGTCGACACACCTTAATAGTACCAAATCAGGAGTCCTCCTATATAGGATTCCTCCGCTGTGAAAGAAATTGTTGGACAACCTTCGAAGTGTGCGCTTCTGAGTAGCGTTTGCAAGTTCTGGGTATTCTCCTTTTGCCAAGTACTCCTTGATATCATGAAACCAAGATTTTCCGTCTGCTTCTTCCTCGACATGAGCACAGTAAGCTGGATGATCATGGATCTTTACTGGAATGGGATCAATGAAGTTTTTGTCCGGATGTTGTATCATGGATGACAGGGTAGCCAACGCATCGGCGAACTCATTCTGGATTCTGGGAACATGTCGGAATTTTGTCTTTGTGAACCTCTTCCTCAACTCCTGTACATGATGCAGATAAGGGAGTATCTTGGAGTTCTTGGTTGCCCATTCTTCTCAGACCTGGTGTATGAGCAGATCTGAATCCCCAATTACTTGCAACTCTTGAATGTTCATATCAATAGCCATCTTGAGCCCTAAGATGTAGGCTTCGTACTCGGCCATATTGTTGGTGCATGGAAATCTAAGTTTGGCAAACACCGGATAATGCTGACCGATTTCTGATACTAGGACTGCTCCTATGCCGACTTCCTTGAAATTTGCTGCGCCATCGAAAAACATTCTCCAACCATCATAGGATTCTGCAATGTCTTCTCCTATGAATGACACCTCTTCGTCAGGAAAATACGTTTTCAGGGGTTCGTATTCTCCATCCACGGGGTTTTCGGCCAGGTGATCTGCTAGTGCATGTCCCTTGATTGCCTTCTGAGTTATGTAGACAATGTCAAATTGGCTCAACAGGATTTGCCATTTGGCTAGCTTGCCGGTGGGCATGGGCTTCTGAAAGATGTATTTCAAAGGATCCATCCTTGATATGAGATATGTAGTATAGGCACAGAAGTAGTGCCTTAGCTTCTGAGCCACCAAAGTTAGAGCACAACAGGTGCGTTCTAACAGAGAATACCCGGCCTCGTACAGAGTGAACTTCTTGCTGAGATAATAGATGGCCTGCTATTTCCTTCCCGTTTCATCATGCTACCCCAGGACGCACCCGAAGGCACCTCTAACACTGCGATGTAGAGTAACAGAGGTCTACCTGGTTCAGGCGGGACTAAGACTGGTGGTGTTGACAGGTATTCCTTGATTCTGTCGAAAGATTTTTGGTAGTCATCAGTCCATTCGGTGGCGGCATCCTTCTTCAACATCTTGAAGATTGGCTCACAGATAACTGTAGATTGTGCTATGAACCGGCTGATGTAGTTAAGTCTCCCCAAGAAACTCATTACATCCTTCTTGTTCCTTGGCGGTGGCAATTCTTGAATGGCTTTGATCTTCGATGGATCCAGTTCTATTCCCCGGCGACTCACAATAAACCCAAGCAATTTTCCAGCTGGAACCCCGAATGCACATTTTGCGGGATTCAGTTTCAGGTTGTACCTTCTCAGTCTATTGAAGAACTTCCTCAAATCTTCCATGTGATCAGTGGCTTTCTTGGACTTGATGATGACATCATCTACATATACTTCGATCTCCTTGTGTATCATATCATGAAAAATGGTAGTCATAGCCCTCATGTAGGTGGCACCAGCATTCTTTAACCCGAATGGCATCATCTTGTAGCAGTACATCCCCCACGGCGTAATGAAAGCCATTTTCTCAGCATCTTCTTCATCCATCCAGATCTGATGATAACCCGCGAAACAATCTACAAATGATTGCAACTCATGCTTGGCGCAATTGTCAATCAGGATGTGTATGTTTGGCAAGGGGAAGTCGTCTTTTGGACTGGCCCGGTTGAGGTCCCGGTAGTCGACACAGACTCTAACCTTCCCATCCTTCTTCGGTACTGGCACAATGTTGGCTAACCATGTTGGATATTCTACTACCCTGAGAACTTTGGCTTTGACCTGCTTGGTGACTTCCTCCTTGATTTTCAAACTCATATCTGGCTTGAATTTTCTGAGCTTCTGCTTCACCGGTGGACATGTTGGATCAGCCGGCAGTTTGTGTGCCACAATAGATGCACTTAGCCCAGTCATGTCATCATACGACCAGGCGAATATGTCCTCATATTCTCTTAGAAACTCTGTGTATCCTTCCTTTTCTGATGGTGATAAGTGAACGCTGATTCGTATTTCTTTGACGTTTTCTGCATCTCCCAGGTTAACAATCTCAGTCTCGTCCAGGTTGGACTTAGGTCTGTTCTCAAAATTCTCAACTTCTTTAACGATCTCTTCCGGTATATCATCTTCATCTGAATCTATGTCCGTTTGTTGCATTGTCTCGTTGCATGTCACAGTCATTGGTTCATCAAGATAAGTAATAGTAATGATGTATAAGTAAAGTAATGAGAGAAAATAAAAAGAGTAAGATTTATAAGAAAACTGAAATGCTTTGATAAATTCCATAACTGTTTTTGAACATTGGAGCTCTTTCTTGCAAAATAAAAGAGTGAAAGGAAAGTAAACTAGTAAAATAAAATAGTGCATGATGCTTGTTCAGCCTTGCTACCCCGAGGCTCTCCGGGCTCTGGTGGTTCTGATAGTCCAGTTATTGAGGCATGCTCCTCTGCTTACAGCCTGTATGGAAGGGCCTTCCTCCCCCTCCTCCTCGAAAAGGACACAACAATCCATATTATCGTCTTTCAAGAACAAATTCCTGACTGCTGCCAGTGCTTCCTCTTCTTCTGACTCATAGATAACTTCGTCCGGTTGGAAAGTCTGCTCCAAGCGGGGTATTGGCTGCTCCAATGGGTAGTAAGGACCGCGCCATGGTGGCGACCAATCGTTGAACTCTTTCCGGGTATACTCATACCCCAATCCGAAGGTGGTGCCATGTTTCTTGAGCTTGATGGGCTTAGTGATTCCTCGGAGATTCTTGCCAAGTCCCTTGCCAGGTTCATATTCGCTCCAGTTTAGTATGCTTTCAATTTTGTTGTCCCACCATTTATCCTTATCAACGGCGTTGACTCGCTCGATGTGGTGGTAAGTTTCCCCGCCTATCCTTCTTCTGCCTCCTATTGCTGGGATAGTCTGGCGACTGTATATGGGATTGCTACCGTCGCCGTGAATGATCACCTCTTGGTGGTTCCAGTCAAACTTCACTACCTGATGTAGTGTTGATGCTACAGCCCCAGCGGCATGAATCCACGGTCGTCCCAACAACAAATTGTAAGATGATGGCACGTCTATCACTTGAAAGTCAAAATCGAACCAAGTAGGCCCCATTTGCAAACGCAAGCTAATTTCCCCAATGGTGGACCTTTGAGAACCGTCGAAAGCTTTAACATTGATAGCCCCGTCCTTGATTTCATGAAGCCCTTTTCCCAATGTCCTGAGTGTTACCAATGGACAAATGTTGAGACTGGATCCTCCATCGACCAGGATCCTGGTGATAAAATAATCTTCGCACTGCACGATGTTGTGCAATGCCTTGTTGTGACTCAACCCCTCTGGCGGCAGCTCATCTTCATGAAAAGTGATCTTGTGACTTTCCAGTACCTGGCCTACCATGTTTGCCATCTCTCCGCCAGTGATGTTACTTGGTACATATGCCTCACCCAACAATCTTAGCAAGGCATTCTTGTGTTCATCGGAACTTTATAGCAAAGCAAGGATAGAAATCTGTGCCGGTTTTTTGTTCAGTTGATCAATGACTGAGTATTCTTTGGCTTGTATCTTCGTCCAGAGGTCGTCGGGCCCAGTTTCAGTGATGGTTGGCCGAATAGAGGCCTTGCTTAACTCAGCCAAATGTTCTGAGGTATAAACCTTACCGGTTCTTATCATACCCGGTGCCGCAACGGCTTCCCCGAACATGACCTTCCCCTTTCGTCTGGCTTCGGCTGTGTAGTCCCATGGTATAGCCTTTGTATGGAATGTTATGGCTGACATTGCCACTGGAATTGGCATGGCTATCTTTACCCCGAACGGAGCAGGCCCCTTAGGCGGTAAAACTGCAACTTCAAAGGGTGTAGGTGCGCTTGCTGGCAACATAAACTCAACTTCCATCGGCGTTGGCGTCTTTGTAGAGGATGGTGCTTCAAACTCGAGTGGCATGGACATGTTTACCTCGGCGTCCCCAGAGGGCTGAATCTGGACCACAATCGGATTAAGGGTGACTACTGGCTTCTTTGGACCATCGCCTTCTGTGATTAAACCAATTGATCCCTTAGGGTCCCAGTCGTCCTCTATCTCGATCATGTGAACACCTCCGCCCTTGTGGTCTGGAAGAGGGTTATTGCAGACGTTCGGAGCATGTTCCTTTGCTACAATGATCTGGTTATCAATCAAAGTCTGGATCTTATCCTTCAAAGAGCGGCATTCATCAATGGTATGTCCTTTCATGCCGGAATGGTATGCACGGGATTTATTTGGATTGACCCACTGAGAAGGGTTTTCAGGTGTTATAGCAGGGATAGGGGTGACATAACCAACAGCTTTGAGCCTTTCGTACAGCTGGTCACTTGGTTCCGCAATGGCGGTATACTGTTTGGGAGGTCTGCGGTCAAAATTTGGTCGAGGTCTAGGGAAGTTTTGACGTGGGGGAGGTGATTGATAGTGGGATGGTTGGGTGTTGTAGGCTTGGTAAACATGTGCTGGTTGGGAGTATATAGGTGAAGTGGGCTGATATGCGGGAGGTGGAGCTGACTGATAAGTGGGTGGGGGAGTATGGTAAGAGGGTGAGGGTGCTTGGTAATTTGGAGTGGGTTGATATGTGGGTGGAGGCAGTGGATAGGTCTGGTATTTGATAGGGGATTTGGTCCTCTGTGCAACCATTACAGCTGCTACGTCCCTTTTCTTAGACGTACCACCAGATTGTAAAGCCTTATTGGTAGCTTGCAAGGCTTCAAAGTTCGTAACCATACCACTCTTGATGCCTTCCTCGATCCTTTCTCCTAGCTTGATGATATCAGAAAATTTATGATTCTCTATCAGCATCAGTCTCTCATAATACTGTGGGTCTTGGGCCCGAACGAAGAATTTGTTCATTTGCTCTTCTTGCAAAGCAGGCCTAACCTTAGCGGCTTCTGATCTCTATCGAGTAGCATACTCACGGAAGGTCTCTGTGGGTTTCTTCTTCAAGTTTTGAATATAGAACACATCTGGTGCATTCTCTGTGTTGAACCTGAATCTGTCCATAAAATCAGACGCCATGCTTACCCAGCTTGACCACTTCTTCGGATCCTGGCTAATGTACCAAGATAAAGCGTCTCCCTTCAGGCTCCTCATGAAAAGCTTCATGCGAATTTTCTCGTCTCTTCCTACTTCGACCAGCTTGTCACAGTATGTTCTCAAGTGGACCCTTAGATCCCCTATACCATCAATCATCTCGAACTTGGGAGGTTTGTACCCCTCGGGCAGTTCGACATCGGGCTGTATGCAAAGATCTTCATAGTTTAGCCCCTCAATTCCCTTACTACCTTCAACGCCTTGAATTCTGCTAGTCAACTTTTTAAGCTCTTCGGCCAAATTTCTGACAAGCAAGTCCTTTTCATCGGACTCGGGTGTGCTTGAGATGGGCTGGGTGGAGTGTGGCACAGTCTCCACGTAGATGGGGGTATTATATTGGGTGTGGCAGTGGTCATTTGTGGAGTTCTTGGAGTTCTGGGATGAGCAGTGGGGTGTTATTTGAGGTATGGCAAGTATTGCAGTGGTGGTGAGGAATGGGATGGTTTTGTTGCTTTGGGATGTTTCGCGGAGGTACAGGATTCTGAGTTTTTGGGAAAGTAACCTCTAGAGTGGTAAGGAAAAATGACAGATTTGCCAGATTCCGGATTTGATCAAGTTCTTCCTGAAACTTCAACAGCTTTTGTTCTAGTTGGGATGCATTTTCCTTGGGGAACAGAGTACCATGAGTGACCTCTACCCGTTCAACTGAGTTGTTCGAATCTTCCATTTTTCCTTTGTTTTTGTGTCTGATAGGACTGGGAGGAGGAGTAGGTGGAGGGCCCCTGGATCTCGTAAAATATGATGATGTTGCTAGAGTTCACGAACTAACCTTTGTGGAGGGGAATAAACAAAAAGTAAAACAAAAGGTAACAAGTCAGTGAGGATCATTAGAGAAATGTTGCAATATTTAAACACATAGTGCTGAAATATAAAGCGCGTCCTAATTTTAGGGACCTCGTTGTGCCCGAGGTAGGCCTAGCGACAAGTTAATTTGGAGAACCTAGAATGCTAAATGCCTCATTTCATTGATAAAAGGTAGACGAATCCCAAAACGACACTAAATAACAAGAAAATAAAAATCACTAATGGCCATTGGCCTTATTACATTTTATAAAGCGGAAATGGAAATTCCTATCTATTTGGTCCCAGAGGGACCTTCCCCAGACTCGGCATCATTGGCTCCATCGAACAGCTTCCCTAGCTCGCGCAGTCCTAGTAGCAAGTAAGCTCTGGCCAGATGTCCGCCTTCATTTCCTTCAGCAGTCCGACAGTCTTCGACCCTTTTCAGAAACTTCTTTTCCAACTCTACTATACCTCGCTCCAAATAGACCAATCGTTTGTTGGCGCTGACAGCCATATTCTTCCACTCTTCAATTAGTTTTTGATTGGCTTCTTGTATTTCGCGGTGCTCACTTTCACATTCCCGAATCCTCTTGCGCAGTTGGTTGTACTTGACCTGTGCTTCAGCCTTTTCATCGATGATCCTGTGACCTCGAACAAACCCGGGTTGACCCAGACCATTGTGATTGTCCTCCAGCCAGCCTGAATAGTGTGGGGTACAACCAGCATGGTATCTGTCTGGTTCGATGGTGTCCCTTCCCATGACGATCTTGCAGTGCCACATATGCTGAGCTTGGCACTTGTAAGGACTATCGTCAGCCTGGAAGTCAGCCCGGAAATGACTCATCTTGTCGACCCTTGGTATAACCTGCTTCCTACCAGCCTGTCTCATAACTCGGAGAGGGACATAAGGGTAGGTTCCCCTCAAACCGATCAGTATCAGAAATGGCGCATCCCTGGATCGAATGATAAATTCTTCAGTAGGGAACCACTCGAACATCCATTGTACCCGATCCTCAGTCGAATTATCAAAGAGTTCGACCCATTCTCTAGCATTCTCCGGTTGGGCGAACATGTTGGG
The DNA here is from genome assembly GCF_001879085.1 of Nicotiana attenuata. NCBI lineage: Eukaryota > Viridiplantae > Streptophyta > Magnoliopsida > Solanales > Solanaceae > Nicotiana > Nicotiana attenuata. The sequence continues at coordinate 278,019 of NW_017670583.1, read as the reverse complement.
CACGTAATTCATTCGCTTTGGGTGATGAAAGGCTATATGATCGTCCCAGTCCCTTCGATGGATTTCCTGTTGGTACTCACCCTTTTGGAGATGTTCCATGAGCCAAAGTTGAAGTAGAAGATTACAACCCCCCAAAATGTTTGGCTCCCTATTGACACCTTTCTAGGGCTCGGTATATCTCTGCAATGATCATTGGCACAAGACTGAATGGTTGTCCGTCAATTCCTTCCATTAGAGTTTTGGTGACCATAGCTAGCCTGGTATAGATTCTTGTTTTCTTCATTAGAAACACTATCATCCCCAAGAAACAGAACATGAAGACAAAGACCCTTCGGTGAATATGCCCCAATGATGTAAGGGTGAACTCGTCAGGATAAGTACGGTAAGATTTGTTGTGATCGTACCTCTTGTACAAGTAGTCAAAGGGAATGTACGACTCTTTCAAACACGTCAAGTCTGGATTCTTCTTTAGACCCATCATTTTGAGAAAACCTCTACCCTTGCGGTTTTCCGGCATTAACGAACCCGGAGTTTCCCACGGTATACCAGCCAGTCCTCCTATTTCCTCGAGCAGGGGTGTCATCTCAATGTCTCCAAAGCGGAACACAGACCTATCACAATCCCAGAATAGGGTAGCAGCTTCTATGATTTTGTTGTTGGGTTGAATTTCCAAGAGAGAAGGTAGGTTTCCCAAGTATTTTCGGACAAGAGTCTGATCGCTAGAATGAAGATCCTTCCACCAGCTTAGCAGTTGGGGTGGATGTTGGTGACCATGCCGAATCTGGGGACTTCGTGCCTCATATTTCTGCAAGACAAAAAGGTTAGGCCCTTACCCCCACCAGACTCGACTATCTAATATCAACAACTGGCATAAAAGCATTTTAGTTCTCCAAATAAATGCACAAATCGTGGTAGTGTCCGTTTGGGTTTTGGGAAAACCCAGTGGACTTTGGACAAGGCTATCTTAAAGAGTCATTATGCGGACAACATAACTGACTCGGCTAGGTTTGACCATGATGCATGCACAACTAAACAGAGTAAGGTTCCTATAGGGTATTAGATTGGTACCCTTGAGCGGACAACTCAAGAGGGAAAGGCACGGAACCGTCGACTACACCGTTGATCGACTGGTTTTACCGAAAATATGCCTTTGCCGGATTTAGGGGGTGATAATATCGGAAGGGTGCAACCACTCATTATAAGCGTTGCTATGGTATTTTGTTTGGCACGAGTGGAATATGATGTTGAAAACATGCAGTTGCAATAATTAAAACAAGTTGTCACGTATTTGCACGTTCATAAAATAATAACTACAAAAATATAAAACAGTAACAAAGGAATGCAGTAAAGGAAGGCAGTAAAAGAAATAAGAGAAAGAAACAAAAGACAAGTTAGTTTTGTAATAGAAGAAGGAATTAAATGCTTAAAGGGATTAAACAAATAAAGGCATATAAGAAATGTAAAGTCACATTAGTAGCTTGAAATGGTAAAAGCCTAAAGAAATCCCCGGCAGAGTCGCCATGCTGTCGCGCCCCCTTTTTCTCAAAAATTGGGTTTATGACATTTAGGAGGACAACTCGTTCCCTTTTGGGGAATTGGGTTTAATGGGATTGAAGAGTCACCACATAATGATTTAAGTGCATTAGGATACTTTTGAAGATCTTGATTTTGGATAATCAGAGATAGGGTAAGGGCTTGAAATTATTCCAAGGGGAAGGTGTTAGGCACCCCTCAGAATCCACTAGTGTGGTTCCCGGCCAAGCTATTGTTGTGACTTAAGTACAAATAACACATAGGCAAGTAGGACTTCAAATAAGAGGGGATTTATTTTACATAAAGGTTAGAAATAAACAAAGTCGGAAAGCATTAAAGAGAGTTGATTTAGAAGAAACGTTTAAAGGATCTAAAAGAAACAAAGAAACAAAGGGAAGGGAGGTCCTAGGTTTATTAATAATATGGATCACCCCACACAACATCCGGTAATCACTCTTACGCGTGATGTTATCGCTTGGTCATCATATCTATATCTACCCTTCCCACCCCTTTAAGGTACTAAAGTGCGGAATGGTCTCGTTTACTTATTGCATGCTATTACCCGCCCCAGTCCTATCAGTCCCGGAGGTACTTGGGACTACTAATCCTAAAGGGAGGAGATGTTGGGCTTATTTGTGGTTTCAAAAGGTAAAAGATACTAAGGCGACAAACAAAACAGATATAGCAAGTTTGGGGAAGCATATAAAAAAATAAAGGCTTAGACAGACCTCCTTTAAACTAAAGAAAGCACATAGTTTAGCATGTCTTGCACGTACTGTTTAAGGTCTAATTAAACTTAAAAGGTTTGAGGCAGACTGATTTATTACATAGTTCAGATAAGAAGCCCGAAGCAGGCCTACCTATTGGTTGTAGCTAGTAAAACCTGACTCAGTTTATAAGTTATCCTATGGCTTACCTAAGTGATAGATGAAAACCTATGGGCATGATATCTACAGATTTCAGAAAAACAAGAATATGAACTGATTACATAATGATTTAAGAAAAGTGGCCCATTAAAAGCGAGTTTTAGAAGTGCACAAGTTCTACCATTGGCGATATATTATTACTGAGAGTTTTAGACTTATAAACGAGTGAGGTGATTCAGATTCGGTTAAAGCTCCTATAGGCATGCTTTTTGTGCGTTTGTTCACTTTAGAACACATTTTATAGACATAGTAAAAATGCATAAACCCTATAGGCATGACATCTAAATGTTGGGTTTCATATGAACATGACATCTGATTGCGTTTGGTTATTAAGACCTATAAACACGTTTGCCTAGTGAGAAGTGGATGTGCAAGAATCAGAAAGGACCTATAAGCATATCCTCTACATGCATATGCATCCTATAGACATGGTATCTATACATGAGAGTGCGGAAATCCTATAAACATGTTATCTACGTATGAGAATGCTGAAATTAGAAAATCCTATAGGCATGGTATCTATGTGAAAGAATGCAAAAATTCCTATAGACATGGTATCTATGTGAAAGAATGCAGAAAATCTTATAGACATGGTATCTATGTGAAAGAATGCAGAAATTCCTTTAGACATGGTATCTATATGAGAATGCTGAAATTAGAGATCCTATAGGCAGGTTATCTACATATGGAAGTGCAGAAAAACAGCAACTCCTATAGGCAGGTTATCTACCCTTTGCATACATGGTTACCCTTCCCTTTTTCACTAGTCAGCCCCAAAAGTTTAATTGCAAAGTTATTACGGCCCAGAAAAGTAAAATAAGAAAAAATACATCATAAATTAAAAATTACAACCAAGGAGAGCCTGATTCAGACTTCCTGTCTGAAGTATGAAGTAAACCAACTCCAAAGATCAGATTTCAAAGCCTTTCTCTCATTTGGGGTGTGTCAGAGTTCCGTAAAAGTCTCACATGGATTCCGGGCAGAACTTAGGAACTAAGAGAGAGTGCAAGTGCAGAAGTGGAATTATGATAGGGGGAAAAGGAAGAGGGGAGCAATTCACATTAACACACATAGGGTATAGGGAATGGGGGAATTTGCAAGAGCAAAAGAAAAGCAGGCTGATGGGCACACCCAACAATGGGATATGCTGGCACACCCCCCGGCCTGTTTATATAGAGGTTAAGACCCCGTTGGGTCAAACTTAATTCATGGACAACAATTCATGTTGCCATGCCTTATGCCACAACTCTCAAACACATAGGGGCAATAGGGTAGGGGAGCAAGGATTCATAACAGAAACAGACAGAAAGATATGAGCATACTTAATTTAAACAAGACAGTAAAATAGACATGGATAAACGCTATAAATGAACACATTGTGGTGATGCTGAAACTTAAATTAGGACATACCAGTTCAAAGAAATAAATAGAGAAAGTGCAGTAGTCTTGTAAAAGCCACAATGCAGACAAGAAAGAGAGTAAGAGTTCAGAAGAGATTGTGTATTGTGGAGTGGAGGATTGTTAAATCATGTGTGCTGTGTGTTAAAGAGTCGTGTATTTATAGTGTAAGAATCATGAGGAAATAAGGTAAGAAAATAGTTGAAGAACTGATTGTCAATCAATTACGCAAGACTCCCTTTAATTAAGGGATTCAGATTCGAACGGGTAAAAACCAATAAAGGAAAGAAATTGAATAAACACTTTGCTCACAACATGCAATTAAGGGAACATACATAAAAAGGTTATTTAAGGAGAAGGTTTTGAAGTACACGGTTTGTGCAAATGAGGTAAGAAGATCAATTAACCACCAGTAAATCAAATGGTCCGAGACTTTGTATGAATGAACCAAGTCAGAAAAAGTGAAGAAGGGTTTTACTTAGGTCGAGTAACAGAGAAAATCAGTAAACGATGGAAAGAAATCAATCAGGTTATATTCAGAAGGAAGCTTGAACTAATTGCAAATTCGAAAACCATTTAGAGGGAAATTCATCATATATAAAGAGCATGTGAGCATGAAAGAAGACTGGCATGTTACTGTAAAATCTATAGAGAAATCCAGTGTAGAAGTAAAAAGGTCAAACTCACATGAAAACAAGGAAGCCCCAAACTCAATTCAGAGTCTTGAAGTTGGTCTGAAAGAATTAGGGGTTTTGAAATAAAACCCTAGGGTTTCCACCTTGAATTAAGTACAGAGATGAGAAGGCAAGTAGTCGAAACAGGCTCAGAGGTTTCAGAACTGAAACCTCTTGCATGTTCCTTGCAGCAGCAGAAACTCATAAGAAAACATGATAACAAAGTAACATGCAAACACGGTAGAAGCATTCAAGGAAAAATACTGATAGGAACAGTAGAAGAAGCATGCTTAAAGAGGTTTTCTGGAAGAACTTTAAACAGGGCTCAGTAGAAGGAAAATAGTAAAACACATACGAACACAGTAGAAAAAATATATTAGGCGAGACATAACAGAACATGGTAGAAAAGCATACACGAACATAGTACATAAAACATAGTAGAAGAACATACGAGAACATGGTAGAAGAAAAAGCACAAGAGCACAGTAAAAGCATACGAGATCATAATATAGGAAAGAACAGTAAGAGAAGCATATAAGAACATGATACGAGAACACAGTAGAGACAAATACACACGAATGACAAAGAAAAATCATAAAAACACTTAAACACTTTTCAGAAAACCCTAAATCGGAAAAGAAAGGTTTTGATTGTGATTTTGAAAGAAGAGTTAGGGAAATCGTTTGAAAACTCAGGGAAAGCATAGATGCACCACAGATCTAAAGAAATTGGAGAAAACCTCGAAAGGTTAGGGTTTCAGAAGAACCCTAGAAATGAGAAAGGCTTTGAAAGGACACCGATTTGCATCGGAGAGGTCAGAACCAAGCTCAAACAACCATGGTATGTCGGAGCAAGTCCGGGGATGACCCTGAGACCTCGAATCGCCGGTGGTTTGGGTTCAACCCTTCATAGTCAGGCCTCGAATCTTCAGGTATCAGGCACGTAAGAGCACCAGGAGGTAGGTGTAGGACCCTCGTAGCCTTGGAGGCCATAGATTCCGGTGGATTTCAGGGCGGAGGTGGCTAGGGTTAGAGAAGGTCCGAGAGTGTCTGAGAGAGGGGGGGTTTCAGGGGCGGTGGATAATTGAAAATGATTTAGGGTTGGGGGGTTTGGTAAATTAAAAAGGAAAGAATGCGTGTGAGCCGTTGATCTGTTAGATCAATAGCTGGGATTAAAAGAAGAGGTCCGGGCGGGTTATTTGAGTGGGTCAGGGGCGAGTAATTTAGGAATTTGGCCGGGTAATTTGGGATTGGGATTGGGTTTAATTGGGTGTTGTTTCAGGCTAAAATTGAAACAGTTAGGGCTAGTATTTAAATAGCCATTTTTCCCCTTTTTTATTTTATAAAAATAGCAAAATCATTTCTGGAAACAAAACTAAAGGTACTAAATTAATTAATAATGTATAAATATTAAATAAAAATACTGGAATCCATTTTGTAGATATAAACACAGTTAATTCTTAAAATAGGCTAATATTGCAATTATATGCAATTTAGCTTTAAAATACAAAATAAATTTGTAAAAAATGTGAAAAAATTACCTTAGCTATATTTTGGTATAAATATGAGAATACAATAAGTGAATCAAAAAATGATAATTTGGGGAATAATTATTGGTTTTTTTACTGGTAAAATAGGGCAATAAGATTGGTTTAAAAATCTTTAAAGATTAAAGAAAAAATAGGGAAATTCTTGGACATACTTATATATGCATACCTATGCTATTTGAAAGGTATTTTGTATATAAAAATATACAGGGAAAAATTGGGTATCAACAAAGGTCAAAGGTAAATGTTCTAAGCCCAAGTGAAGCTTTGCCTGAGTGACTTTTATTCATTACTACTATTTACACAAAAACATAAAGAAAAACGGACTCAACCCCTTAAGAAGGTTGTCACGCCATCCATCATCGAGAAGAGCCACCCGGTTCACACGAATTCCACCTTTGGAAAGCATTGTGGCATTAAGAAAATCAAAGGCTTATTGATCACAAAAACTTGTAAAAGTAAGAAGCTACAAACTAAAAGGAAGCTACTAAATGAAATAAGAAGTTATGCTATTAAGGAAAATTGCAAAAGAAGTTATAAAGTAAAATACGAAAAGTACACTGAATATGTACAATAGGGATTGAGAGGAATATACATAACAGGGGAATGAATATATACATGGAAGAGAAACTTTATATACATACCAAAAGTAAAAAGTACGAGAATAACGGAAAATGGTATCAAGGTTATTACAAACCAAATATCCAAATCATCATCAAAATAGGCCACCCCCAAATAAAAAGTAGCATTGTCCTCAATGCTAGCAGCAAAAATCGAATAGGGCAAGAGTAAAGAGTAAAGAAAACTGCCTATGATGCCTCTGTCTGCATGGGGTCACTGGCTGGGTCCTGAGGCTGGCCTGAGTCACCTCCCTCGGGGTCCTCCAGCTCAATCTCCAGATCCTCAGTCTAGGGGATCACCCCTCTCCTCACGGGCTCTATGTCACCTTCCTTCTCTGGTACCTGTGCTGCCTGAGCTGATGGGACTGGCTCCTCCAACAGTAAGTCCAATGAAATGTCTCCAGCTGATCTAATCTTCTCAACCTCCCTGCTTAGCAGCTTCACTAACTCCTTTGAGGCCCGAGTCTTTTTCAGTTTCTTCGTTTGTTTGCCCAGGTCCTTTATTGCTTTTCCTTGTGCCTCCAAAGCATCCATGATTAGCTTCTGGTTATCAAAGAGCTTCTTCTGGTTGTCTAGAAGTTCCTTTAGCGATTCCTCCACTGAAGCAGGCACCTGGGGCTATGCTGGAACTGACTGAGCTGCCACTGTGTTGGATAGGACAGATAGCTTTGATGTAGCTGTATGCATCCAATTGTTGATGCTGGAGAGAGTCTGATTAACCCTCAGTGCAGTGAGAGGGTATGCTGATGAGGAAGGCATTGAAGTCGGAATAGAGGAAGATGGTGCGGAGGAAGGATGTGGCATGGCAGTGGAAGGCTCACAACCAATGGCCACCACCGCTGGCTCTTCAGACTGGCCAGTGGAAGCGGTGGCTTTGCCCTTGGACTTGGGGTTGTCCGGACCCTGAAGGCTATACTATGGAAATGGCCTCTTTAGTTTCACTTTGGTGTCAAAATCCCTTCCTTCTACTTCCTGATCCTCCAGGTACATAGTGAGGAAATTTGGGAAAGGATTTGATCTCTCATTCTTGCCAACCACTCTGGTCATCACCTTGGCCATAATATTCCCGCCATTGATCGGGTACCCTGCCATTATAGCACCCACAATAAGAGCCCGGGAAAGTGGCATATCACTGTAATGTGTAGTTCGTCTACTCTCCTCTAAGCCATCAGACAACTCAGAAGAAGCAGGAGGTGTAAGTTCGTCTCCCAACTGAAATTTCTCTGGAAAGTGAGTAGGAACGTGGGTTGGCACTAGGTCTCCTTCCGACACTTCCCGGGAAGGGACATACTCACTTCCTTCAGAATGGGACGCATCTTCCCAATTGATTGTTGTACTGCTGGGGGTAACTTGATCCTTCCTCGTGAGGACTCTACTTTCCCTTTTTGTTTATCACTCCTTCTTCTAGATTTCACCATTGCCTGCCTATACAATCATTGAAAGCTCATTAGTGTTGTTGTTAAAAGAATAATAAAAGGAAGGCAGATGAAAAGCTGATAGTGTTCAAAAGCAGTGGTCCGCTGACAGCGGAAAAAGGAGTGCGGCCGCGTACTGGCTACCGCTGAGAGCGGAATTTCGGGCGCGACCACGAAAAAACTGGGATTCAGACTACCCAGTCTCTGAAGTTGGACTACCGCTGAGAGCAAAATTTTGGGCGCGGCCGCAAAAGTTGCAACGCTGTCCGTGGAAAAACTAACGCGGTCACGGACCCAATTTAGCAGGACTCTGAACTTAAAATCCGCGGTCCAAAAAAAAAATAATTGCGGCTGCATAAAGCGGGCCGCTGACCGCGAAATTTCCACTGCTGACCGCAGAAACATTTTTAATTCAAGACTTTGCATGAACATTGACCGCAAAATTTCAACCGCGGCCGCGGAATTCAAAGGGAACGAGCACTGAAGGGTTTTTACTTTTTTAGTCATTAACAGGTATCATGAACACCACTAACCCCTACTAGGTATCAACTAATTAACAATAATTAACCCTAACTAATTTAGCATCAACTAATTAACCCTAACTATAAAGAAATAGTAAAATAGAGATGAAAGAAAAGAAAGGAATAAAATTAACACAATTATTCGAACATACCAGTTGTGAGATGTGTAGTAAAAGAATGACTTTTGAGTGATTGAGATTGAAAGACCACAATATGAGGATGAACAGTGCTTTTAGGTGCAGTGGGAGACTAGGGTTCGAAAAGGGTAAAAGGGCTAATGACCTTCTATTTATACTAATAAGTACAGGGACCCACAAACTTTACCTGCCGCGGCCGCAGAATTCAACCACGGACCGCGCTTTCACCTTTTTTGAAGGGCTGTTACCAAGAGGGCACCGCTGAGAGTGGAAAAACGAGCGCGGTCGCGAAAGAGAGATGCGCACCGCGGAATTTCCACCGCTGACGCAAATACAACTTCAGAGAGTTTCTATTCTGGACTTTTTCAAGTCCGCGTCCGCGGACCATTCACGCTCCCGCACAAGGCAACCGCTGACCGGAAATTTTGAGCGCGGTCAGCGTAATTCTCACACTTAAGGCAATTTTTTTCAGCAACAGTCCTGCACTGTACAACAATTCCCACACAAACTTCACAACCATTTATTCCAAAACAAAGCCTACAGTAAGAAGAAAATCACAAAGAAAGAAAAACACATGGTTTGCCTGCCAAGAAGCGCCTGATTTAACATCGCGACACGATGCAGGTTACCATCAATCACTTGAGATGGATCATTGCCACCACGTGGCTGTTTCAAACATGCCAAGATAGTGCTTCACTCGGTGCCCATTAACTCGGAAGATTTCACCATTTTTTTTTCAAATCAAGAGCACCAAACGGAGTTACATGCACCACTTCAAAAGGGCCACTACATTTTGACTTGAGATTTCTCGAAAACAGTCGTAACCGAGAATTGAATAGAAGAACCAAATCACCTTCCTTGAAGTCCTTGCTCCGGGAATATTTGTCATGTAAGTACTTCATCTTGTCCTTATATAAGGACGAGATGGAATAGGCATGAAACCTAAACTCATCAAGTTCATTGAGTTGCTCTACCCGGAGATTTGCTGCAATATCCCACTCAAGATGTAACTTCTTCAGCGCCCACATGGCCTTATGCTCTAACTCAACCAGGAGATGGCACGATTTCCTAGATACCAACCGGTACGGAGACATACCAATTGGAGTCTTGTAAGCAGTCCTGTAAGCCCACAAAGCATCATCTAGTTTCTTTGACCAATCAGTCATATTTGCATTGAGAGTTTTTGACAATATGCTCTTTATCTCCCTGTTGGAGACCTCAACTTGCCCACTAGCCTGGGGATGATAAGGGGTTGACACTTTATGATTGACACCATACTTGGAAAGTAAAATATCGAAGGCTTTGTTGCAAAAAAATGAGAACCCCCATCACTGATGATCGCCCTAGGAGTGCCAAACCTTGTAAAAATATTTTTCTTCAAGAAAGCTACTACACTCCGTGCCTCATTGTTGGGCAAAACCACCACTTCATCCCACTTGGAAACATAATCAACAGCAACCAGAATGTACTTGTTACCACATGAACTCACAAAAGGTCCCATAAAGTCAATGCCCCACACGTCAAATATGTCAACCTCAAGAATAGTGGTGAGAGGCATTTCATCCTTCTTGGAAATTTCACCAACTCTCTAACACTCATCACATCTCTTCACAAGCTCACTCGTATCTTTATACAATCTAGGCCAATAAAAACCATAGCTGAGCACCTTTGAAGCAGTTCTCGCCCCACCATGATGACCACCGTAGGGCGAGGAATGGCAAGTATCAAGAATACTCATTTGCTCCTCTTCCGGAAGACATCTCCGGATCACACCATCATTGCAAATCTTTAACAGGTAAGGCTCCTCCCAGTAGTAATCCAAGCTATCCCATCTAAGCTTTTTCCTTTGGTTAGAAGAGAGCTCACACGGGACAATTCCGATCACAAGAATATTAGTAACATCGGCGAACCAAGGCATATTATTCAAAGATACAAAGAGGAGTTGTTCATCTAGGAATGAATCATTAATTTCGATACCATCATGGGGCCTCCCCTCCTCCTCCAAGCGGGACAAGTGGTTCGCCACTTGGTTTTCACACCTTTTTCGATCAACAATTTCAAGGTCAAACTCTTGAAGCAATACAACTCATCTCATCAACCGAGCCTTAGAATACTTCTTTGTCATCAAGTAATGGAGTGCTGCATGATCAGTATAACAATTACCTTGGCACCCATAAGATAAGGCCTAAGCTTTTCCATGGCAAGCACTATGGCTAGCAACTCTTTTTCCGTCACCGTGTAATTAACCTGGGCATCATTCATAGTTTTGCTTGCATACACCGGGTGAAACATCTTGTTCACCCTTTTCCCCAATATCAGTCCTATCTCAACATCACTTGCGTCGCACATAAGCTCGAAGGGTAATCTCCAATTGGGTGAGGTAATAATGGGAGTGGTTGTCAGTTTGTACTTGAGAAGTTCAAAAGCTTTCATGCATTCTTCATTAAACACAAACCTTGCATCCTTTTCCAATAATTTGCACAAGGGATTCACTATCTTTGAAAAGTCCTTGATGAACCTTCGGTAGAA
>NW_017670583.1:262984-263783 GCF_001879085.1 Nicotiana attenuata | reverse complement strand
CAACGGGATACGTCCATCGTACTCGAACTGTCGACCACGTATGACCCCGGCGAGTAAAAACTGGCTATAACTGTACGCAACGTCATCCCATCGTAGTGATAGGAATCGGTTGGGAAGTCTTTACGAGACCAGTACAAAGCTTTACCTCAAAGTGAAAAGGAACAATATCAATCTCAATGCATCCTCTGACACAGTTTTTCACTTAGTTTCCCCAGTAGGTATCCANAAAACCCTTTAGATGTTTATATGCATTCTGATGGGGAGAGCATGTGAAGTACCCTCGTTGCTCCAATAAAGTCAACATAACATTTGTAATTTCGGAAATTTCCCGCCCGGATCCGGGGTGGGACAATTGCACTTGCATAGCCTTCATATGGAAGCACCCAAGGAGCTACTCGCGGAGGAACTGGGGAGGGTCTGGAATGTTGTCATTGTCCTGGTGGCCTCTTCTTTGAGCTTGAGGTACTAGAGGCACCTCATCTTCAGCATTATCATCTACCTCCTCCCTTGGGAGAACATTTCCAATAGGATCATTATTTGCCATGTTGTACCTGAATCAGTTAACTCACACAAGTCAGTAAAATAGAAGGAAAGAAAAACAAGACACACAACTAGTCATATAGATAGCCAAAACCGTTTAGCTCCCCGGCAACAGTGCCAAAAAGGTGATCGACTCCAACCCTATACCACTATAAAATGGCAAAGAGTGGTCGATGCAGCTTTTACCCGAAAGGTCGGGATCGATATCCACAAGGAGCTAATATTTGTTGGGAGTTGGGTTTCTATCCAATCTAGCTAT
>NW_017670583.1:238672-257135 GCF_001879085.1 Nicotiana attenuata | reverse complement strand
GTAGAAAAAGATTTGTTTTCAACCAAAAATGAGTATTTTCTTTTTAGTTATGGAGCACAAATTTCAACATTGTTTTTGCATGAAAAAGTAAAACAGCACATTAGTTCCTTTAAGTTTTTATGAACTTTAAAAAAAATTAAATTCTTGAAGAAAATAGAATCTTAAAAATGTTGGATATTTGGAAGGAGGGGGGTACAGAAAACATGGGGATTTGGAGGAAAAGAGACGAGGAAAATAGTATAAAAAATTATTTTCCTAAAACCTATTTTCTACTCTCTTGATAAAAAATATTTTTCTTCGTACCAAACACCCTAAGTCTATTTAAAGCTCCCAAAATCTTCATTGAGGTGGTCCTAATAGGACTATAGTATTAGTACCTACTGCTTGTTAGCGGAAAGGTGAACAAGATGGAAAGTCATGCTAAGAGATGAGACATCTTCAATCTTGGTATAATGATGTCCAAATTTGCTTAAACCTAATCAACATTCTTTGCAAGTGTCATTATTATTCAATGATCTAAAACTTTGAACCACCAGAATATTACAACAAGATCTACAATGAAACAGCATAATGATAATAGGAAGAATTAGCACTCTATCAATCACAAAGTGAGAAGCCTGAAGAGAAAAAAATAAGTTAGACTTCAATTACGATCAGTTTTAAACCAATAAATAGGTTAACAAAAGGGATGAAAAAACTTAATTACAACATACTTTGTAACTCCACACGAGGGGTCTGGCGAGGGTATTGTGTACGTAAATCTTACCCCTACCTTGTGAAAGTAAAGAGCATGTTTCAGATAGACCCTCAAATGAAAAACCTTAATTAGGATGCATAAATTAACCATGCTCCAACACAGATACGTGGTAACTGTTCTAGTGAGAGGTAATAGGTATTAACGGATAACTATTTTAGTGAGAGGTAATAGGTATCTACTATTAACTATTCTGGTGAGGTAATAGGTATCTAATGAAATAGTCAAGTGCACACGGGGTATAATACTACCGTTATAAAAAAATAAAAATAAAAAAAGACAAACAGTATATAAGCCATGTTCAAACACAGACGAATATGCTGAAGTACTGCATAAAGTACATTACAACTTTTGGATAAAGATTGCTTAGAAATGAAGTTTGGATAAAGCTTCAAGTAGGAATAACAATAGTGTAATCTAAACTCTCTACATCTGAATAAGAAACTATATCTGACAGATAACGACACGATGCATATTGTTTTCTTAAAGTTCAAAAAGAAATTAACAATAAAGAAGAACTTTCAGAATCAAAAGCCATTGGGAACCCTTGAACCCAAAGCTTCACCATCACCTAACCTGACCAACCTTGTCTTTTAAGCAACAATTTCACACTCAAAGATCCCACTTCATCATTCCTCATATAATGTATCTAAAGGACATCAAAATTTAATTGATTACCAGAGAAAGACTCTTCTCAGGAGCCCCAGGCTTGTGCTCCCTCCACTCAGAAGCTAGTCTTCTCATATGGGGTCTGTTCAAGTGCCACTTGGAATAAGAAGTTCAGCATTGCTCGAGACATCATGCGGATATTTGCTGCAAGAATTACAGGCAAGTTCTCTGTTTATAGTGTGCAACATGATGTTACTTAAGTGCATTTGTGGACTAAAGGAATTTTTGTTTGTAAAATAGATTATATGGGATGAAGTAGGAGAAGATCAGTTTGAGAGGGAAAAGGTTTTAGTGGACATTGAACAGGAGTGTCTGGAAGTTTACAGAAGGAAGGTTGACAATGCAAACATCTCCAGAGCTCGACTTCATCAAGAATTGGCAGATTCAGAGGCTGAGTTCACCCATCTCCTTTTATTACTCGACGAAAGATCACTCCCCGGAAGGGTAACTTTCTCAATTTCCTTATCCAGTATGCTAACCACATTTGTCTACTAGAAACTATAACACCAAGGAAATGATGCTCAGAGGGATCACCTCCACATGCATGATAACATATAGCAAGGAAATGAATTTTTCTATAAATATCATCAGCAAATTGAAGCAGTGAAATATACTTAAAGGTCGCACTATATATTCCTTGCTACGAATATTTGAGTTTTCCACAGATAAAAGTGCGTCTATATCAGTCAGCTTTGGCCTCGTGATTCTTCCACTGGCCACTGCTGGTAACATGTCACATTTTCTTGTCAAAGTAAAGTTAATGTGAGCTTTCGGTGATTGTGCTAAATAAATTCATACGCTAGTTGATACGGAATCAAGAATGCTAACAGACTAAATCATACAAAAAAGTGAAAGTGAGGAAAGATGTACAGCCAAAGGAATGAATGAAAATGTGTATGAGCTGATCATGACCAATGAAAAATTTTATTTTGTGTCTCATACAACTGAAACTAGTTGTGTGAGGCTCCTTTCTTGTCTCACAGTTTTGTGGACTCAGATTTTTGTGGACCCAGAAGTGTAAGATTGGGTCCACAAATTTGTGAGACAAAAAGGAGCCTCGCACAACTAATGTAAGTTGTGTGAGACACACAATAAAACTTCTCATGACCAATGAACTATAAATCCACACACTTTAACTTGCTTCTAGTGGCTTAATGGACATCAGTTCCTAAAGTATCTGAAATATTGACAAAAACTCAGGGTGAAAGGTTAACCAGTCTAAAAACCAACATCAATGCACAACCGATCACCTTCGACTTCCTTCCCTAACAAGGCGCGCGCGCACACACACTCACGTACAGAGTATTACTATCTCTAAGCATCCTGACATGACTTGACGACTATGACTGGATGTTAATTAGATCAATGATCTGAGAGGATACACATATATTGTTGGATTTTCTTTTTTGATAATTCATGCACGCCATCGGATATTTTGCATAAGAAATACTCAATGATTTAACCTAAATAATGAGGAGTAAATTTGTACCGGCAGCCAGAAAAGATGACTGGAACACTAAAGGAACAGCTAGAGTCAATTGCACCTGCTCTAAGAGAGATGCGAATCAGAAAAGAAGAAAGGGTGAAACAATTCAGAGCTGTTCAAGGACAAATACAGAAGATTTCTGCTGAAATAGCAGGACAATCAGAGTACAATGATTCATTATCAAATATTTTACCAAATGGGAATGATCTATCACTAAAGAAACTAGAAGAGTTCCAGAACGAGCTTCAGCGGCTTCAAAATGAGAAGGTATTATTGAGATACTTAACTGTTTGTCCTGGTACTAGCAAAGATGCCCATCAAATGAAAGGTTATGAAATTTTTGTTTCCCCCTCCATCTTCTTTTTTTCTCTGTTTAACACTCTGTCCTTGACATCAAAGATTGAGAGGCTTCAAAAGGTTGAAAACTACATTAGCATGATCCGGTGCTTAGCAGCAACGCTGGGAACAGATTCTTCTTTGATCATTACAAAGGTTCATCCAAGCCTGAACGAATTATCTGGACTATCAAAAAACATTAGTGACAGTATATTGGAAAAACTTGACAGCACTGTTCAGTCACTAGAAGCAGATAAAAGAATACGGCTTGAAAAGGTAATCTCATCAACTCTGCACATTCCTTAGCTATAAAACAAGCAGGCTTTTATCCTAAACATGTCGTTAACAACTCATGACAAATGCAGAAATTTTGAACAACTCATGGATAAAATTTATGAACAAACATGTATTTGCCCAAAAAAAACCAAATATATTTTGGCAAAATCTATAGCCAAACGGGTCCTTAAGCAAATTGTAAGTGAAACATAATTCAAGTGGGTCAAACTCGGTGTTTTTCTTTTTTTAAACGGTATAGGTATAAGGATCAATACAAATCAATAGATCAGCAGACTTGCTGTCCTCACTGTGCAGTATTTAATTGTAGCTTCAACAACTAGGGAAAGCATTGACAAACTTGTGGAATCTCATGGACACATCCCAGAAAGACCGCGTGATGTTCTCTAATGTCACTGCTTTGATATCATTGTCATCAGAAGATATCTCCATTCCTGGAAGCCTTACTCTGGACATAATCCAGCAGGTCAGTGTCTTTATAACTATAGATTATTTATTCTCCAGTACCACAAGGTAAGAGATTTGAAGTTATTTTAAAATTTCCTAGGCTGGCACAGAAGTCAGGAGACTGGATCAGCTAAAAGCAAGCAAGATGAAAGAGCTTTTCCTCAGAAAACAAATAGAGCTTGAGGAGATCTGCAAGCGATCCCACATGGAAATTCCCTCACGGCCAGAGATGGAAAATATAATTAAACTAATGAACTCTGGTTGGTCTAATTTAAGTGTTCCATTATTCAATTATTAAAGTGATATACTGTTTTAGAAATTGAAACTGACCAAAACCTCTAAAAGGGGAGATTGACCATGCTGACCTCCTCACGAGCATGGATAAACAGATATCACAAGCACAAGAAGAAGCATCTAGCAGGAAGGCTATAATGGAGAAGGTAGAAAAATGGATATTAGCTCGTGATGAGGAACGATGGTTGGAAGAGTATAGCAGGGTCAGTTGCTTTCCCTATGAGATTGAGTAGCATATTCACTTTTCTTCATCAACTTTTTTCATTTTAGACATGCATATCTTTAGGACGACAACCGGTATTCTGTAAGTAGAGGTGCTCACAAGAATTTGAGAAGAGCAGAACGAGCCAGAGTCATGGTTAACAAAATACCAGGTATCAAAATATTTTCTTCCAATGGCTTACAATCATCAAAATCAGCTAGTAATTGGCAGCCATAAAGCCTTTACAGTGGCTTAAGCAACTAGCTGTTGAATTAAAAGAAGACTAGATACATAACAAGGCTGTGCTTCTACAAGTTAGTCAGATCAATTATGTAATCGAGTAAACAAGCTGGAAATTTGATTAGAGTCTTCATCTAGGACTTGTTCATTTCATTGCCTTTTTTTTTTTAAATATGCAGCTTTGGTGGATATGCTGATAGCAAAGACTAAAAGCTGGGAGGAAGAAAGAAAGAAACCTTTTGTATATGATGAGGTAAGAACTTAGTAACTCATCACCAAGTAAAATACTTTTATTAGTTAGCACAAAGAATTACTCAAAGTTCCATACAAAGTATATGAGCTCATGTCTATCGTTTGAAGTTAAGAGAAGCTCACTTGGATTTATCCATGGATATATATATATATATATATATATATATGTGGGTGTGGGTGTGTGTGTGTGTGTGTGTGTGCGCGCATAGGTTTATGTAGAGACCAAGAAACGGCCAATAAAAGTTATGTCCCCCTTTAATATTCTCTAGTTGTGAAAATACTCAATATGAAGCATTGAAAAATGTAATAGAAATGCAATCAAACCTTAGCATCTTAATGAACTAGCAATAGGCGATATTAACCATGTTGGGGTTCAAAAGAAATACAAAATAATTTGATCAGAAACTAGTGAGGCAATGAAAAATATTGCAGAATTTAGTCAAATGTATTTTCGGAGAGGGGTGAAATAAAAAGATAATATTACTAACTGCACCTATGTCAAGCCATGCATTGGATTCCAGTGCTCCACTTCATAAGAGAGAAGGATATCTAAAGCAGAGGCTGCACCGAAATCTTGATTGACAGGTAAAATTGATAAACATGCACAGTATCTAAGGACATGTTCATCATGAGAACCCAACATCAACTATGACTCGGATACTACTAGGAAGGACAATAAGCCTTCAATTTGGTGTTGCAACCAGAAACATAGAGAAGGAAGAGGATTTTTTTCCTAACATTAATTATCTAGATGAAGATCAGCTACTGCTAGAGTTAAAGTGACCTGGCCATATTCTAATATTGCCAGGATAGCTGAATGCAATAGAATTGCACTCTGAGAAAGCAACGAAATGAATTGTTGATCTGTAAAAACTACAGTTGTGCAGTATACCTATTGGCACTCCGCCGATATTTTGATTCAGTCATTGTCCCTATTCATCTCTTACATACCAGAAGTTCCTGACCCCAGGTACCACTACTTGCAATGCTGGAGGAGTATAATTTTCTAAGGAAAGAAAGAGATGAAGAGAAACAAAGACAGCGGGTAAGCACCGCGACCCATATAAAAAGTTTCCTTTGTTATTTAAAGTTTCACTTTTCTCTGCCTCTATGTACATTATTCAACTTCCAATTTCTTCAACAACAACAAATGTCTCAATTCCACACTAGTTGAGGAATTTCCAACCTATACTAACATTCACATAAAAAAATAGTGAATACCTCAACTTAATCGGTACCTCCTTTTACAAGAAGTAATGTTGCTCTTGCAGGAAAAGAAGAAAGCGCCGAATCAGGTGTCGGTTGGACAAGAAAATCTCTTTGTTCTGAGGCCAAGCACCAGCAGCAACCGTATTTCTGGTGGAAGCATAAATGGAGGCTTCAACAAGGCTACACCTTTGAATAGAAAGTCTTCTTTGGGTATACAACAGCTGGGATCAACGACCATTAACACACCACAACAAAGCATTTCTCTGCTAAAGGAAGCAAAGAAAGAACACCATAGAAAGATCCTTACCCATAGTCGCTTTGCTTTTCATCCAGGAGATGATTCAGCTTCAGTAGTCTCATCATTTTCAGGCCCTTTTTCACCTTAGCTTCTGTGTATGGTTAATAATTTTGAATTTATTTGAGTTCACTAACCTGATCAATCTGATAAGTAATTCCTTAGTAGGGAGGCAAATTCATGCAAAGGGGTAATTTACATTGTCAAGGCTTTCTGCAATTTATTAAAAAGGACACCAATAGACAGCTGGGAAAGTTTGTTGCGGAGTATCTGAAAATAGAAACCCATATAGAGTGTCTTGTCCCTTTGTTACAAGCATCAATATATTCACTCCCTCTTTTGTGCTCTAAGGCTACTTTGTTGACCGGTTTTTATATATGTGTATATACATATACAAACACATACACACATAAAAGCACATAAAGATTTACACGATACACATCATGCAAGGGGGATGCTGCAGTTTGGTTTGGTCACCCATGGGATCTTTTTGGAAAGATCACAAAAGCCTGAATCTTATAATCAGCAGCATAAGTTTAATGAACAACCTGCATTCTTTTGGAGATCTTATTTGATCATGTAAGAGATAATAAGGTAAAACCTTCGTTGGGTAATGATTGACGAAGTGGAGTCCAAGTGAACTATTCATGAAATTTACAACATTTTCACCGGCATTAGGAAGGCTTAATTAAGGCAAACAGCTGTTCTATGCAAATGGATTAAACTGTCACCAAGTTTAGTGTTCATTCATCAAATCAGTAAGCCACTAATGCAATGGTGGCTACAGGCTTTCTTTTACAATCTGATAGGTAGAGCAAGCCATGGTCAAGTGCAAGATAGACAAAAAAAAAAAAAACACAACTAAGGTGAAACAGAGTTGGCAGAATTGAGTCAAAATATCCGGGGGAGGCATTGTTGAATGAATTGACGGGATATATAAACATCTTAAAGTTATGGCATGAACCTACATTATACAAGGATTTAACACTACTTAACAAATCTCAGAAATAATAACCTTTGGATGACTCGTGTATGGATCATGAATCAATGAAGGTGCACTAAAATGATTAAATCGAATCAAAACATATATGCAATGCCTTCGGTCCTCGCCACGTCGATTCTATTCATACATAGATAACACCCAAGGTTATAAATTAGTACCAATAGATACAGCAATACTCCTCAATAACAAATGTCTGGAAATCGTAGATCCTCCCTGGCAACGCATAATCGTATTAATTAGTCAAGGAAAATAAAACTTCTTTTCAAATCATAATCATAAGCTCTACTCTGAAATGTGAACAGCGAGTTTTAAGTGGACTTCTGAAAGAATGCCTCGATTCGTCGTGTTCCAGAAGGAAGCGGCTTCTCTGTTGATAATCGAGGACGATTTTGAATCTTAGGAGAAGGATTGGACGGCTGTGAAGGCACGGGAAGCGAGTCGAGAAGGAAATCGCTCGTAGGTTGATGCCTTTTCACGGCAACTCTTAAATGCTCGAGCTTTATGGTTTTTCTCTTCTTTTCTAAGGCGACTTGCGCTGACTTCTCCGTTAGGACTTCGAGGAAAAGTTCGGTGGAGCTAGCGATCAGATGTAGGGCTTCTGCGTTCACCTTGTTGATGTCCTGATCCAGTTTCATGATTTTCTTCACTCGGCCTAACGGGATCTGGAGTTGGTGGACTTCTCCGCCGGCCGCGGTGGAATTTTTTTCTTCATCTTCTCCGGCCATTGAGCACTCTGATTGTCGAAGATGACTAAACTAGGGAATTGGTATTTAGGGCTTCTGGGTTTGGCGGGAATTAGTTTTGGCTTTCGCGCCAAAAGGTCGATTTCTCACTTCGGTGTTTGGAAAATTGAGTAAATTCCATTTTGGTTCCCTAATGTTCTGAGTTTTACTTTGGTTTGGGGCTTAATTTTTTTTTTTTTTTTTGGAGGTAATTAAAGGCTTAAATTTGTATTTGTCTCAAGTTTGCATTCTTTTTAATGTTTCAGAGTAGGGTGTTCAAGATAAAAATGGAATCTGTTACTCGAATCACAAAGCTATGTTATCGAGATCCGATTAGGGCGTGTTCAAACCGAACCGGGAAATTGTACCAAACCGAAAAGTCAAATTAAATCGATTAAAAAATTCGATTAGCATTGGTTTGATTTGGTTTGGTATTGAGTAATAAAACCCGAACCAAACCGACATATAAATATATAATTTTTATATATACTTTTAACACTTTATAAAAAAAAATAATTCTTTAAAAAACATCTATAAATATTTGGGATCTTCTCATGGGATGTAATATTTAATAGAACTATGAAGTGCATTCAATTTATTTACTTCAAATAATGGGTTGTAATACTTTTTATCAAGTGTTATTGAACTGTGTCAATCATCTCTTTGTTCTTTCATATTCATATGTCAAAATTTCTTATATTTTTTTCGAATTTAAAGTGATATTTCTATAATTTAAACTTAAATGGAGTAGAACATATTAGGTATCATATTATTTTTATGTTTAATTATTAAATTTGGTTAACCTTGAAAGCGTACATCAACAGAAAATCATTGTTAGACGAGTAATAGCTTGTTTGGATGGTTGTTACATATTGTATTGTATTGTGTTGTTACATTAAATACAATATTTGTTTTGATTGTTACTTATATTTATTGTATCGTATCGTTTAAATCCATCGTTGTATAATGATGAAATGTGCCATTTTATGGATGAACGATTTGGTGTGGCCGCGTTATTACCTTATTTTTTCCTCATCTTGCCCTTTTTTATTATTAAATAAATTTATTTATCATTTATCATTTACCCTATCTTTTTATATAATATTCTACCTCGTACCTGATAAATGGTGAAAAGTGCATGTTTTGAGTGTGTATATGTATTATTTTTGTGTGAGTTGTGGAAGTTCACACTGCTTTTGAAGTGAAAATATGCTCATTACGTGTATCTTATGTGTAGGAACAAACTTACGCGGAAAAGGATCAAATGGGAGAAAATTTGGTGAAAAAGAGCCGAAGAGAAAAGTCTCGGACAGCCAAGCGAGGCTCACTTCGCCAGACCGGGACCGAAGCAGAAGAAATCTGGAAAGTCCCGGACAACGAAATGAGGGTCACTTCGCCGGACCGGGACCGGGACAGAAAAATTTAACTTTCCCAATCCGAACTAGGAGAAGCAATTTCGGCCCAAACAAACTCTAATCAGTATAAATACATCCTAAAACGTCATTTTGAGGGAGAGACACTACTTTGGAAGGAGAGAAGACTTTAGGGAGGCAAAAACACATCAGGAGCAAGAAGGAGAAGGATTCAACTTCACATTTTTTCTCTCTTTCGTCTTCTATTTCCAATATTGGTTCTGAATTCTAGTATTGTAGTTTTGCATACTATTATGAATAGCTAATTTTTTATTTAGGGTTTTGATGGAACCTTTTGTTGGATGAATTCTTGTTATATTTTTATATAATTAAGCTGTTGGATTTCTCTACTTGTTCAACTACAGGTTTGTTGTTGTTGATTGAATGGCCATCAATTGACTGTGCTTTATTTAGTGTGTATTGCTCGAGAGAGAGTACATATTTAGGTAGTTGTTGAACAACATCACTCCTAACGTATGTGAGAGATCAATACGGAGGGTTTAAAGGCTGGATTAGAGATAACGAAACCTTGGTGCGATCGTAGTGAGCGGTGAATTAGTGCCAGATAACGTAGTTCGAGAGAATACGTCTAGTAAATTGTGGTAGTTTCTCGAGAGAGAGCTACAACACCCAATGTAACGATCCGACTTGTCGTTTTGAGCAACTGCGTCTGGTTCGGCAGTTTAAGGTCACGAGCAGCTTCATATTATGTGTATCGACTTGCGTGCATGGTTGGATTCGGTTCCCGGATGAATCGGAGTCGAATTAGAAGAAGGAATCTAGTTTTGGAAGCCTAAGCGGTGAGAGTTTGACCGGAATTTGATTTTTGAGTAAACGGCTTTGGAATGAGTTTTGGATGATGTCAGTAGCTTCGTATGGTGATTTTGGACTTAGGGTGCGTTCGGATTTGGTTTTGGAGGCCCGTAGGGTAATTTGAGGCATTTCGGCGAAAGTTGGAAAAGTTAAAGTTTAGAAAATGGAGAGGTTTAACCCATAGTTGACTTTTGTGTTATCGAGGTCGGAATGCGATTCCGAAAGTGGGAACAGCTCCGTTATGTCATCTGGGACTTGCCTGCAAAATTTGGTGTCGTTTTGGAGTTGATTTGATATGATTCGGACGCGTGGTTGCAATTCTAGAAGTTCTTGAAGTTCATAGTGATTCTCATGCATTTTGGCATTCGATTCGTGGTTCTAGAGGTTATTTTCGTGTTCCGATTGCGCGAGCGAGTTCGTGTGGTGTTTCTAGACTTGTGTGCATATTTGGTTTAGAGCCCCGAGGGCTCGGGTGAGTTACGGATTGGCTTCGGAATGATTTTTGCATGGTTTTGATTTCTGGTACTGGTATTATCGCGTTTGCGATGTATTGGTCGCAAATGCGACAACTGCAATTGCGAAGCAGCCATCGCATTTGTGGGGTCTGAGCTGCTGGGCAGAATTCGCATTTGCGAAGGACTCTGCCGCATTTGCGAAAGTCCTTCCATCGCATTTGCGAAGATTTTGTCGGAAATGCGACCTCAGCAGGAATCTGTCATGTTCGCAATTGCGATATTTTTCCCGCATTTGCGAACTCCCTGTCGCAAATTCGACATCTGCAGCTCGTTAAGTGCTGAATATTTCAGGTTTTTGCTTCATTCTTCACATTTTTGAACCCTAGCTTCGAGGTGAGACGATTTTGAGAGGGAATTTTCATACCAAATCATTGGGTAAGTGTCTTTAACCAATTTCCAACTATATTTCATAATTTTATACAAGATTTAACATCAAATTCATGGGAAATCCATGGAAAATTTTGGGGATTTTGTCAAAGTTTTGAGAAATGAAAATTTGAGATTTAAGAGTCGAATAAGACTCGGATTTGAAAACAAAACATATATTTGGACTCGTGAGGCTATGGGTAGTCAAGACCTACCCTTGGACCCGGGTTTTGACCGGGCGGGCCCGGGGAGTTGACTTTTGCAAATTGTATAAGAATCATAGTTTTGTTAATTAAAATTATTTTCTCTTGCATTGGTTGATGTATTCAAGTCGTTTTTGGCTAGATTGAGCCGGGCATTGTTGAATCGGTAAAGAAAAAAGCTAAATTGAGTTGGCCGGATTGAGGTAAGTATCTTGCCTAACCTTGTGTGGGGGACTCCCCCTTAGGAATTGAGTCTTCTATGCTATTTGTAGTCCGTGCACGCGAGGTGACGAGTGTGTGCTTGGACTTATTTGTGGGAAATTTGCCTTTAGGGTTCTTTGGTCCTTATGTTCATTAAGTGGGAATTTTTTCCGATATGATTGTGTTTCCTAATTGCTTGTTTTACCTATATATGTTCCATACAATGTTGTTAACTTTCCTCTATTTCGTACTTGTTACCTGGCCCTTAATTGCCTTAATTGGAGTGATTGTCCTCATCGTTTTGTCATTCTTAATTGTGAAATCTCTCTATGACCCCGTGCCTATATGCTATGTGTCCAAATTGTTGTGTTGCCGGTGTAGTTATTACGTGATTTATATGTCTTGTTGTTTTTGTAAAGGTTGTTGTGCTTATTGGGTTTTCCGTGATTCTCATGTTGCAATGTACTCATACTCTTGGTGGTAGAAAATCCTTGTGATTGGGTTGTTGAATTGTTGTTACTGTTGTTGATTTTAAACTATGCTGGGTTGTTGGTATGTTGAGGAGGAATAAGGGAGAATTGATGTTGTTCGGTGGGATCAGGTTGCACGCCGCAACAAGGAGTAATAAGGGTGGACAAGTGGGATTGGGTTGCAAGCCACAACAAGAGGAATAAGGGAGAATTGATGTTGTTCGGTGGGATCAGGTTGCACGCCGCAACAAGGAGTAATAAGGGTGGACAAGTGGGATTGGGTTGCAAGCCACAACAAGAGGAATAAGGATATATATATATATATATATATAGATATATATATATATATATATATATATATATACATATATATATATATGTGTGCGTGTGTGTGTGTGTGTGTGTGTGTTGTGTGTGAGCATGTGATTTTTGCCCTATACGAATTACTCCAACAGATCCCAAGAAAATAGATTTTCTGTTAATTTTTGCCATTTTAGGAATTTTTAAAGAATTTTCTTAATTATTTGCATTTCTGTGCATGTTTAATTTTTATTTAAATCATGAAAAATACCAAAAATGTCATGCATTGCATTTAGGCTTTTGTTTTTATATTTTTAGAATTAATCAGTAATCATTTGTTTTATAAAAATTTGAAAATCACAAAAATAGCTCATTTTTACACTTTTTGTCTTTTAATTTTTAGTTTATTAATATTCCTCTTTTATTTAGAATTAAGGATTGTTGATCATTTTTATAATTAGTTAAATAGTTTAATTTCACATTTTTAGATAATTTAGGATTTTTTATTAGGATTTTTAATTAAAAAAAAGGAAAGAAAAGGGAAATAAAAGAGTTGGTTTCTTATTTTCTGGACTGATCCTAATATCCAAACCGGCCCAAACCCGTCCAAAATTCCCTTTGACCCAAGCCCACCCTGCCAAACCCGGTCCAGCCCCGTCTAACACCAAACGCTGCCGTTTCATCACCCTAAAATCCTAGCCATTGGATTTCCTTGATCCAACGACTCGCAACTCCTTACCTAAAGCCAATATAACTGTCCGAATTAGGTCAACCCCCCCCCACCCAAAACTCAAAAATTCATTTCATTTTTCTCTGTGTCTCACCCTCACCAACGTAACCCTAGCCGCCCTCATTTTCTTCACCACCTCCGCCGTAAACCACCGCCGAAAATCGCCTCACGGCAGTTCCGGCGGTCCAAAGCTCCCCAAATTAACACCCCAGATCCCCCATCACCCCCTCTCTACGAATCCCTTAACCGATTTTCCCAAATACCCGTGGTTTTCTTCGAATCTTGTATCGAAGAATCCGGTTGGAACCCTAATCGTTCCAAATCATTCCAAATTAACACCCTACAACCCTTACCCATCTCTAAGCCCTAAGCTACCCTTAGCCCTTTCCAAATCGGCTCCTATTTGCTCAAATTTTAGATCTAGAATTCTGGAAAAAAATCCAACCCTAAACTGTCCTTTCTCTTTTGGTTTTTGGGGGTTTTCATGGTTCGATTGAGACAAAAGTCATGCCAATTGATTGTTCTTGATGAGAACAACCGATTGGCATTAGTTTTGGCTTATTTCGAGGCCACCGGGTTCCGACCAAGTCAACGCTGACCGGCCAAGCTCCAACAGATACCCTTGCCCTTCGATCTACCCTGTTTGTTCAAAGTTTTTCCGGCCAAAAATCAGGTCATTTCTGCTTCTTCTCTACTTCTCTTTGGTCAACTGTTCCATTTTTTTTATTATCATTTAGGCATCATTTCTTGTTTATTTTTGTTGGTTTGTTTGAATTTCAATAAAATAAGTTACTTAGTTAATTTTTGTCATTAAAAATAGTTCGATGCATTCTAGGATAATTAGGTCGGGTCAATTTAAATTAAGGTTTGTTTTTCTTCGATTAGCTACCTCTGATTTGGGGCTGCATGGTTTAATCTTTCTTTCCCTGCCTTTAGTTGTTAATTTCAGAACTTGAACGTAGGTTTTAATAATCTCCCTTTGAAACTCATGCTAATATTAGGTTTAAAGCTTTCATCCGTGCTTGTCTCATTTCTGTTAAATTAGGGTTAAATTATTTCTTCTGTATTTGTTTCATTTTTTTCCGAATTATGTCATGCTAATTGATTTTAGTTTTAGTTTAAAGTTTGTTTGCTCAACAGTCTCTTCTTTGATCCTTTTGTGTGCATTGATTTTGGCCTTGGGATGTTAGTTCTGATTTGTCCACAATTAGATACCCTAGGGACCTAAGTGAACAAAGAAATTTTGGGCAGAGGCTGTAATATGCAAGCTTTAGAAGGGCATTTGAGGTTTTTCTAATTTGGAAAAATATCAGAATACTCTAGAAGAGGGGCAGCTAGCCTCATTTGGTTAGTACAAAAGTACTAAAACCAATGGGGAAAAACTAGCTGTCCAATTTGGTTAGAATATGCTTTTGTGGTTGAGGAATAAGCCCTCCAACACATGGCATCTTTGGTACCTATATATGGTACCATATCCATACAGAAAATCAGATTTGATTAACCCTAAAAAACCTTAAAGGTTCCCTGCATATTTTCATTCTAAGTTCATTCAAAAGCATACGAGTTCTCTTTTAAAAAAGGGTTCTATTTCATCGTGTTTTCTGGGTTCTAAGTTTGAAGTAGAGTTGGTCATTGGAGCTGTGGTTTCTGTTGCTGTTTTGGTGCTATATTTTATGCGGATTCTTCATCTTGTTTTGACACTCAGATTTTCCTTTTCTTGTTGCGGTAACCAGGTACTGCACCCAACCATGAAATACAAAGCTGAAACATGTTTGGCCGGAAGATTGAAATTATAGATCTATATTCCTTCTTTTATTTAGAACACTATCTTGTTCTTCTTTCTGTTTTATTCTTTCTCATCATCTGTTTAAGTTCTCATGTCATTATGTAAATTTGATGCCTATTTTTTTCAGTTTGTCTTAGCTTTTAAGCTGAAAGTTAGCAATAGAAACTTCATGTGTACTTAAAAGACTGGACTATTATTTGAAAGATTGTATATATGGGACTGTTTTAGATTTTTTTTAGATAAACGTGTTAGTATGAGTTATGAGGAAGTATCAGTACTATAACTAGATTTCTTCTTTGTTTAGCATGACTGTAACGTACACAATACTTGGAAGCTTTGAAAATTCTGATTTAGAATGAAGGTTTTCAATTGAAAATTTTTTTTACATCCTGCAAATAAGAGTCAGTTCCTTTGTAAAGAAAATAATACCACCGTTTGTCCTTTGATCTCTACTAATTCCATTTTTTTTAAATGAGGCTGTTCTTCCGCGTTTTCAAAAGTGATGTGGATTCCGATTTGGTCTTTTAGCATTAGATACATGTTAATTAGTTAGGGTTTGTTGTATTATGCGTTTTTTTTAAAACTCATGCAATTTGGTTTAAAGGTTCTGTTGTGATTGCAATATTTGTTTGTTAGCATTTAAAACTCGACCATTGAAAAACTAGGCCTGCCGATGGCCCATGTCATGATTCCAAGCCAAATTAGACCCCTACTACTCGAAATCATGCATTTGGGCCCGATTTTGGGAGCCCATTTGATGACATCCCCACTCCCTTTTATTTTGCTTGCTCAAAGTTGTACTGGGCTGCTAATGGCCCAGTTTCTCTCGTCTGAATTGGTGCAAACTTGTTTGACATCAAGCCTAAATATTTATAAGCAAGAACTCCTTTATTGCCTTAATTGAACAAGCCTTCTAAGATTGAGGTGTGCCATTTTTCCCTAGATAACCCAGGCTCTGGCGATTTTTAGGGTGAGTAGAGAGAGAAAGTACGTGCAGCTCTTTTATGGCATCGCCGGCCGGCGGCCAGCCTTCTTCTCCGGCTGTCAGCCTTTCCCCGCCCTCGCACAGCCCCCCACGACAACAAACAACAATTCCCAGCCCTTAGATTACTCCAAAATTTTAAAACTTAGTACCATCAATGCTGCCATGCACGAACGTCAACATGTAGTCGATCCTATACCATTGAGACGAGCAACAATTGTGAATGGTCAACTAGTTGTGATGTTTACGGAGGCAGAAGTAGAGCGAATGAATGTTATCGAAGGTCTCCAGTATGTTGTGGTTGCAAAGTTTACGTATGGATGGCCAGAACTTAATGAGATTCGTCGCATTGTTCCATCGCAATGTGGATCAAGAGTGAATGCAGTATTGGGTACTTGAGTGATAGGCATGTTCTTATACGTATGACACTGTGGCAGGATTTTGTAGATTTCACGTCGAAGAGAGCCCAATATGTTAAGGATATGTTTGGGCAAGAATATCAGTTACGCCCACTAATATATGATGTCAAATTCAAAGCAGGAGAAGAAACTCCAATGGCCATGGCTTGGATCTGTTTCCCAGGTTTGTTACCTACATACTTTGTGAAGGAGTGTCTTTTCTCACTTGCTTCAGCTGTTGGGAAATTAATTCACCTTGATATGGCCACAGTTAATAAAACTCGACCTAGTTATGCTAGGTTCAAAGTACTTGTGGACTTGCTAGTTGATCATCCCAAGAAGGTAAGGATGGATATTGTTAATGAACCAACTGGAGAGACAAGAATTGAATGGGTTAATATCAAATAATGACATGTTGCCTAAGTATTGTAAGGAGTGTAAATTACAAGGACATGATCAGTTTGAATGTTGGAGGTTGCATCCAGAGTTGTATATGGAAAAAGAGAATTCCACTCAAGCTGCAAATGATAATGTACAGAACAATGCTAGTGCCCAGCCTTTGATGATCTTATCGAGTGGCAAAGTGGTGGGCAATTTACATGGGAATACAAAGGAACAATGGAAGGAAGTTAGGTACAATAGAGTTAGGAATGGGGTGAATCCAAATGCAAATCAAGGAAAAATTGGAAGAGAAATAGTATTAGCTCAGCAGAGTGGTGATCAGTTAGCTAATGGTGTCAACAAGGATGGGAATACAGGGCAAAAAACAGGTGAACAAAGGGGTGTTGAAGAGCAGTTAAGCCCGGTGGGCAATGAGACAAGCAAGCAGGTGCAAGTAGCTAATAAATTTGCAGTCCTAGAGGTTGTTGATGAGGAAGATGAGCCTGGTAATCAGCTGGCATTGGTTGAAGCTAGTGCTACTCCTAAAACTCCAGGTAATGGGAACCAAGGTGAAAGGCAAAAACATACAGGAAATTTGAATCCTACAGCTCCAGCTTTTAATCCAAATTCATCTGGGATTGGCTCTGCTAATGATCGAGTGAATACATCTCCTAAAGGTAAGGCCAAGGAAATACCTAAGACTAAAGAATCCATAGCACAATGGGTAGAAAGAACATTAAATACAAAGACAGGTGAGGGATCAGTGGGAATTAATACATCATACCAGAAAATTCCCTCTCATGACACAATGGTAGATAAGGAATTGGCTAAATCTCCTGCATTACCAGATGGAAGAAAATTTCCCACTTTGCAAGAAAGAGTTCATTGGAGAGGAGGCAGATTGTGGTCTGATCAAAGGGAAGAAGACTCAGAAGCAGATGAGGTACCTGAAGGGGCAAAAGTTGATGAGGAACCAGTTGTAGAAGAACAAGAAGAGGAATAGCAAAGTGTAAATGATCACCCCACTGCCATAACAGACAAATCCAATGCTACCAATTTGGATAAGGGTAATGAGGTGCCAATTTATCAGGAAATAGCTAATGACACTCAAGTGGCTAATAACAATGATAGACCTAGTCATGGGGAGTCAGCTGGAAGAGGTGTTGAGGCAGTAGATCCAGGAGGAACTGAGGAGGTTAAAATTTCTATGCAGATGATAGAGGCTTCTCCTAATAAAGCACAAATGGCTACTGTTCCATTGAAATCATCACAGTTGAAGTTGCTAAATAGAGGAGGAGAGCATGCTGTGATACCAAATTTTCAAAATGTAGGTAATATGACCAATATGGGAGAAACTAATGCAAGGGATCCATATGATGAGAATGACAATTCAGGCAGAGACATGGACCGGGATTCAACTACTCAGAAATTTTTAAATGTGGCAAGGCAAGGAGACTTATCACCTAGGTACATTGAGAAGGTCAAGTCTGCAGCAAAAGGTAGAAAAAAGCAGCAGAAAGATACAAGCATTGTTCCTGTTGTTGGGGTCCAAACAAGGAGAACATTGACTAAATCCAGTAACCAGTAATGAATGCATTTATATGGAATATTAGATCTGTAAAAACACAACAAGCTTTTGAAAGATTGATCAAAATGCACAGGCAAAACTATTATGAATTCATGGGCTTGATGGACCTAACACA